>NW_026623242.1:2496999-2578384 GCF_030028575.1 Malurus melanocephalus
GCAGTCAGAGGTTTTGAAGCTGTAAAAACAGTCTGTACCAACTGGCAAATAGATTTCTGGAGGTGTGGAGTGTGTAAACTGAAAGGAGAAAGGTTTCAGCCTCACCCGAGTGCCAGCTGAGAGGGGGAGAGGTGTCTGGGGTCACACAGGAGTGGCATGCTGGCAGGAGAGCAGGTGTCACCGAACTGCACACCTGTGAGCTGCACCAGCGATCTGTTGCTCTGACAGCCCAAGCGCCATCCTACGGGGGCAGCCTCTTGTTCCTGGAGTTCCCTTGGGAGCTGCACAGGAGCAGCAAGGGTAGGCAGGCACAGGTGAAGCCCTAGGACAGGCTGGRGTCTGCAGTCCCCTCCAGTTCTCCCATCTGGCTGCACGAGCCCTGAAGAAAAGTGTATCTGAGATGGTATTGTTCCTTCGCATCTCCTTTTCCTCCTGCTGACACATCCCAGTGTGCCTATGGCATTTTGGTGTTGCTGGAGGGCTAGGCGTTGGGAACAGAGTTACCGGGAAAAGGGGTTTTTCTTGTTCTGAATATCAGCTAAGTGCTCAGTATCTGCACTTTTTGCTCACTGCCACCATCAAAACCACCTCTGGAAACCAGGGTGCTGTTCACGGAGCAGTTATCTGTGGCTCTACGGTTCCCTCACCAGGGCGTAGGAGAAAGAGGTTTTAGTTGTGAGTGGTGTGTTCTTCTCCTTTCCCTTGGATTGCTACTGCCCCTATTCAGCAAGACCTGGAAAGTTACTTTGTGTGGGTGTGTGTGGGAAGATCAGCTGTGCGTAAATTAGGGATGTAATTTTGTCTGCCCTGTCATTTCATCAGTTTATCAGAATATATTGTGGGCAAAATGAGCAATAACAATGAAAAAAGCTGGATTAACTGAACATGACAGCTAGAAACACCTTAAAGCACATGCCAAAAAGTGTTCCCATGCTGACACTACTGCAACATAGCTTTAGCTGTGTGCTATGACCACAGCAGTACCACCATCAGGTGCTGCTGGTTCTTCTCTTCCTCAACAACATCCTCCTCAAGCAGAGGGATGCTGAAGCCCTCAGGCACAAACACCCACCCTTCAAGTAGTGTCAAGCCCAGGAGGAACCCATGGTCAGTTGTGTTTGTGTTTAAGGAAAGAAATTTAACCTGAAAATCTACCAGAAAGGGACTGCTACCAAAGTGGTAAGGAAGAGTGAGGAGAAACATGACAAAGGAAAGAAAGGCAATGAAAATGTAAAGAAGGAATAAGTAGATGAATAMAAAAGCAAAACAGTATAAAAAAATTAGTTGCCATATAAGCAAAATTCCTTTTCATTATTTCATCCATGCTCACTCCAGTCCAAGTGTAAGAGTTCTCAGAAGGGAATCTCTTGTGTTTAAGTGGCCTATGAATTTCAGCAATAGGAAAAAACCAGTATAACATCTTTGTTTCGAAGGAGAGGTGTGAGAGATCGGTCCGGCAGCTGGGATACCTCTCCATCCRGTGGCAGGTCCAAGCTGAGATGTGTTTGTAGGTGGAATGGACAAAAGGGCTGACACTTTCTCTGCACGAAATCTGAGTAAATACACTCTCCCTTTTTCAGTTTGAGAGGTTTCTAGGCCCCCTGATACAGTGCCTCTGCTATGCAGTATCAGGAAGATGTTTATCTATTATGGTTTCRGGACATGTGCAAATGATTGCACTTGATGCATTCASCTCCAAGTTTCAAGCCTCAGCAGGWCTGGAGCRGTATGTGGTCCTGAACTGCTCACKGTGGGGCAGAGAAGTCTGAGCTTCACCTTTGTTCATCACTAAATAGCAACATGAGAGGAAGCTGGGTTGGGCTGGATTCCTCAAAGATGAGTGACTTTCATGTTGTACACAATACACATCTCCAACAGAAATGCCCTTGGGGTTGGACCGGTGCCACCTTCCATGAAAAGCCCCTGGAAAACTTACTGTGGCTCAGCAGGGAAAGACCAAATCCTSCTGATGTGGAGGCAAGAGGGAGAACACTCTTGGAAAAGTTTTTGCTTGTTTCAGGTAAGGAAACAAGGCTCTGAATAATTGCACCTCTGCAAAGGGTTTTGAGATGAAAATATGAGGAGCTTCATCAAAAGAGAAACAAAGTTTATTTGCATGAGAAGRAATACATCCAGCTTTACCAAGACTAAGGTCTGGGCTGCCTGGCRCATTGTTTGAAGCCCTGTCAGAAGAGATTACTTGTTTCATATAGTAATCATAACTAGCATCATAATGGATTAAAAATACCTCTTTCACCTCCACAATGGAAATTTTTTTTTTTTTTTATTAGCCTGACTTGCCTTGGAATAACTCAATTCAGGGCCCTTACATTGCTCTGTCAGGCATGCAACACACMCTTCATGAGGCAAAACCTGCCTCCTACCTCCAAGAATGATTAAACAAAAATAACACCGTTTTTAAGAGGGAGGACTGAATCAAAGCAGCCCTTTGAAATATCTGCCAACTCAGAAGTCAGCTCTCCAAAGAAATTACTACAAATGAGTGAGTGTGAGTAGGCAGTATGATAGCTGGGGCAATTTTCCAGTGTTGATGYTCATCAGGCATATAATGCTGTTGAAAGTAAAGTTGGCAGAGTACTTACATACCTGTAGACCAGGTTAAGGAGATTCAACCTGCTCCTCCCAGAAGTTTTGTCAYGCTTCCCCTCAGAGTCAGAATTTATTTTCTGATGGATGTGTCTGATGCCATGTTAATAGTGTAGATTTAGCAAAGTAAAAATAAATGAAAACTTGATATGGCAATTAAAGCCAGACATAAGGCAAYAATTCAATGTGATCCAGACATTATTATTAGCAATGATACATTGCACTTCTTATTTCATGACAGAGCAAAATCCTTCCTTTTTTTCTTTTTCCCCACTGGGTTTGCTGTAAGACCTGCAGAGTTGCACTGCTTTTAAAAGTAATTTCTTGTTRCTGCAAAATAGCTATTGAGGCCCTGGGATCACAGCCCTTCCCAGACATCCGAGAGCACCAGCAGCAACAGCTGTGCACAGCCAAAGGGCCTGTGGGTATCTGTGCTCTGCTGCAGAGTTTTTTTAATCAGTTGTTTTCCTGCGTAGAAAGGCTCACACTGGGCATGAAGATGAGTTTTGGTGCTGGCACAATCTGCCCAGGCTTCTTGGCTCCCTGCTGGACAGCCCAGAACCACCCTTCACATGTGACCCAGACATCCAGCATTCCTTTCTCCTGTGCTCCACAGTTGCACTGATCCCCCGAATGGAGATAGAGGAAAGGTAATATCTGCACAAGTAAAAAGAATAAACAAATATATCTAAATTGCATTTTGTTGTATTAATATTTCTGTGCCCATCTCTCYCTCATGTTCTGCTCAGTGAGATTTTGGTGAAGTTTATATTGCTTCAGCTTTCCAAACACATCCAATCAAATTWATAGCTCTGCAGAGGGGTATCTAGTATATCTGCTTGCCAAGATATAGCAGCAGCTTATATTTGGTTTACTTTTTTGGCAAGCTGCATTCTTTGGTGTCTGGCCAGAGGGTTTTACCTCAGCTGCACGCAGATTTTTGGAAGGCACCTGGTGTGATTTTCTGCTGGAGAGCCCCTGGGAAAACAGAGTTCAGCTMGGGGGAAATCACACTCATCAGGTTCAGCATCCCCAGGCCAGTTGTCTGACTAGGAATCTACTTCWTTTCTCAGCTGCTCACATCTGCAACAATTTTGATTTCAGTCTTAAAAATAACMTTTTAGGCTTATTCCTCTAAAAAGAAAATGGCTATATAACATATAAGTTTTTGAGTGATAACACAAAGAGATGCRTCTGTTGATGCTTCCTCAGTCTGGTTGGGCTTTGTCTCATGTTAAATAAACATGGTTAGAATGTTCAAAGCCTGATTTCAAGTCAGAAGAGAGACTTTGAGGTGCTCTGGCACAGGTTCAAAATACTAGTTTTGAACCTCTGAATGAGTTTTGCCCTCTGAATGAGTTTGTGTTGTGGATATGCAAAACACTTCATGTCTGTAAGTTGCAAAATATTTGAGGTGTGCTCCTGGTATAATGCCTCGAGTTTAGAGCTGACAATCTGCAAACATAGATGAGCTCCAYGGATTAATACTGCTCACTGTTCTGAGGGCACATGAGGAAACGTGTCTCTGGGTATGTACTTGACATGTGGCACTCTTCAGGCCAGAAAATTGGTTTAGAGCTGCACAGTTTAGTTTTTCAAATGCAGATTGGGTCATTGGTATGTTTGACTGTTCAATTCAAGAGTACAACTATATCAGCAATCCAGCATAAGCCTGTTTGAAATGTRTCCCTGGCAGTCAACTGGGCATTTCTAATCAAGCCTGACTACTTTCCTACTCCAAAAGGATTACACTATCACAAATCACTGGGTACCATTTCCAAATGGCATAATTGTGGAGCAGCAGCTGGAGGAAATGCTGTCTGCTTCCTCATTTATAGATTGAAAAGTCATTTGTTTAAATGAGAATTAGCTCTTTATCATCTGGRAAAAAAAACAAGTATTATATGGCAATGTAAATATATCAGAGAAGTAGTGTGTCAACTTGAAGCAGGACAGAAAATGCTAGAAATCTGAGGAGCCTTATGTGCCTTTTCAGCTTTGCACAGATTCTCCTGTGGGTCCTAGAACAAAACTGATCCCTCTGGTTTGTCATCTATAAAATGCCTATGATTTTATAATTTTACCTCCTTCTGAGGTCTACTTTAAAGATTTATCCTTTAGTGTTTGGAAAATATTTCGAGATTTCCAATGGAATGTGTTCCATCAATACAAAATATGCATTATTCATCCCCTTTTAAAAATTGAGTTGTGACTTAAGGAGCAAGAGATTATCTTACAAGCAAAATGCATCTAAAATGAACAAACCAATATTTATGCTTTTCACAAGACAGAAAACCTTAGGGATTTTATTATTTTCCTGGGTTTTTGYSTTTTTTAAGGTCTAGTTAACTTAGATTTCTCAGAAATCATTCTGTAGTCTATTCTTGATGAGCTAGGTATACTGGATATAGATCCAGCAATGTGGATATTTACCTGATCAATTTGTTATTTGACTTTTCTGGATGCATGTTAGCCCAGATTAATACACTSAGCTGACTTAAAGCAGCTCTTTGCAGGGCCTATGGATGTATCCCTGCACAGTAATTCCACTGTGCTCTGAAAACTGATTTTGCATGGAGCCAGCTCAGGTCTGGATGGAAGATCAGATTCATTATCTCTCTTCCTTGGCTCTGTGTGTTCCAAGCTGGTTATTGCTGTCTCCTGCACATCAGTCYTGGGGAGAGTAACCAGCCCAGGGAGAGCTCAGTGCAGTGAAAGCACCAAATGTGGYTCTGCCCCTCAATGAACAAGCCAGGCCAGAGCTCTCTCTGCTGGGTCTGTAATACAGAGACACTGCAGCATTGCAGTCTGTATCTGCCAGGGTTGCTCCAGGCCATCTGTGCTGCACTGTTGTTCCCTCGGGGCCACGCTCACCCCTGGCTCCCTGTGCAGGACACTGGACAGCAGAGAGCTGAGCTCTGCTGTAAACTGAGGCAGCACCTTTGGTTCCACCTCACTGTGCAGCACTTTGCACCAAAAGGAATGGCACAATGCCTTGATGTCACAAGACCTGCAATAAATTTTCACTGGCCCTGGAAAGGAAAAAAAAAGGATAAGAAAGAGAAAAGCTGGTTATTCATATTCTCATCAGTAATGGCTCACTACACCAGAAAAGAGAGCAAAGCTGTGACATCACGRGCTGCTTTAAAATAATTTATAAATAAGTGGCTGGGAAATTCATCATGCCACAGGTCTCGCTTAACTTGGCAGCATTAAAGRTTTATCTTTTCACGTACAGGTTTTTTTAATGGCCTCACAGACACGCTGTAGGAGYCCGGTGCTTGTCCTCCCAGTTGCCAACCTCTCCTCAATATTCAGGTGATCTTCTGGACAGGGGACCAGGGCTGGAGGAAGAGACAGATACTTTCTCTCCTTGATGAGTGCCCGCCCCGCACCAAAACCTGTTTTCATCTAAAAGGCAGCCCACTCTTACTCCTAAAAATGCTTTTAGCTGTAATTGCAGGTAGGGTTGCAAACTTGGAGGTGGGTTCACTGATAGTTTTGGACTCCTTTGCAGTCCTTCAGCAGGTCAGCAGAGGGATACACCCCTTTTATCTGGGGGAGCCGGGACAACACCCTGGCCCTAACCTGCTGCATTATTATGTAGAGCATGTTGTCCACTAGTTTTCCTGGGCCCCCTTCAGAGCTCCCCTGGGGAAATTTAGCAGGGAAGTTGCACAGAAAGGAGAGACTSGTTAAGAAGGATTAAGACAAGGAGCAAGAAACAGCAAATCCCAAAATTCAGCTTGCAAGAGAAATAGAAGTTAAGAACAAAACAGTCTGTAAGCTGTTTGCCTACGAAAGGGCAGTTAGGAGATAAYTGGGTTCATCACCCAACAAGCAGATAGTCTGCAGCAGAGAGAACCAAGAATTAAGTAAATAATTAAAATATCCAGTGCTCTTCAGTAACCATGATTTGAGGATAAATAAAACCATCAGAGAAAAGAGGAAGCACTTGGATTAAAAAAGATTASTGAAATTAGCTTCTTTGAGATTGTGTTGTCCTGACGATGTTCCCCTCCAAGCTCTCAGAGTGGAGGAGGTAATATTTCCACAGCACCTTTGTCTGGCTTTGAAGATCCCCAGTGGTAGAATTTCTTGCATACTCATCCTCACCTTTGCCCCTGTCCAGCCTCCCCTTAGGTATGATCTACAATTTGGACTGGTGATATAGCTTGGATTGAAATAATCCTTCAAAGATGAGGAGGGCAAGCATTATTTTTTCACTGAGAAAATAACACTTCAATTATACATACACAGATGGGGACTGGGAGCAAGTGATGATTTCAGGACTAGGAAAACGGATGAAGAGACAGGATGGAGAGAGATAGGGAAGGCAGTACTGCAGTGGTGGTAGGAGGCAGGAATTCCTCACACCACTTTCTGCCAAACCCGACACAGTAAAGCCCAAGGAGGTTTCAGAGGAATTAATGTTATCATTGAAAAGTTGTGGTGGACAGAGTTGGTTGCTGAAACTGGAAAGCAGAAAAATTATCCCTTCCTATAGAAGAAAAGAAAATCTGCACAAGCTATAGATCTACCRGCCTAAATTTACCTTCTAGAGCAAGAGGAGAAACAAACTATAAGCATAAGGAAGCCACAACTGATACACGTTTTTCAAGAATTAAACAAGCCCAAGTGACTGKTTTTTTTCTCCCAGACAGCACCAAAAGYGTAATGAAAAGGAGAAAAACAAAAGATGTCAGATAACWCGAGTGCAGTAGGGGGTGTTTCCTCTGATATTTTTAAAAGCAGGCTGCAGTAACATGTTTTTGGAGAAACTGGGAGGYTGCTGCTCGAATTATTGAAAATCCACTCTCAAGAAACAATTGTCAAAGGTTTAATGTCAAGCCAGAAAAGCATATCAAATGAGGGCCCAGAGGTCTGTCCAAGGTCCAGGGCACATCAGTATTTCCTAGAGTGTTTGAGAGCTTGTAAAAAGGAGAAGATTACGAATAGGTAGCTGGTGCAGGGCCAGGAGGAGCTGCAAGCAACTTTGAAGGCAAGCCTTGAACTCTAATATGAGYACAACAAATGGGAGAAATGATCTGGAAAAGTAGGAAATTATTCCATGAGAAGTGCAAAGTCAGATGAGTATGTACCAGCAATGGTTTATGCAGAGGTGAGTTGACTGGGTCTGCAGGGAAGCCCAGGTGATATACCTATGTCCTGCACAGATTCTTCAGTAAGGAGATACTTTAGGATGTAAAAAAACCCAAGGAAATGAAAGCAGTATTCAAAGTACAGTGCTTGCTTGATCTGTGTCTGATCCTAGCAAATGCAGTCAATCTCTTTTAATACAYCTTGTAATATTGCCTAAATACAGCAAATTTTGAGACAGTAAAATATATCCTGCACAATTTGAAAGTATTTTTTTCTTTTTTTGCCATGTAAATCCACACAAAATTTGGCCCAAAGCATTTAGTTGGATTAACTCCAACTGCACCAGCCAACAAGAAATCCAAGTATAGAGAAAGAACAAAAGATAAAACAGTTTTGCTCAATATATTCCAGTAAAACATGAAGGAATTAGGAAATTATTAAAGTAAAGKTATGTAAAGGGCAAACTTGACTGTCGCAAACTTGACTTTTCTGGACAAATTCTGTACCATAAAAATAGATAGAGCATGTAAAGTCAGAGAAAAAAATGATGGCCTTTTTTCCTCGGCTGCACCAAAAATATATAAAAACTATTTTCACTATTCATGGTGAAATAACAAATGCTTATTCAACTGAGATTGAACAGAAGAGTGTGCCAAGTGCTGTACTGACCCTTCTTAGGCATAATCCYGCCCCATACCTATTGCAGTAGATGCAGAAGATAGAGACATGCTGACAAGTATAAAAATTAGCCTGCCAGGGGGCAAGGCCCAGAACATTAGCCAGGTCTCCAGACCTTTTGTCTATTGCTTCACCCATGGATGGATTGCTTTGGACTAATGGAGGTATGGGCTGTCATTGAATTCAGTGGTATGTAGGTGCCCTGCTAACTGGTGCTACAAATGGCAATAACCACAGAAAGACCCATAATATTATCATATAGGGATAACTCTTGTCCACTGACGAAACAAGGGGACGCAGCTCGCACCCCATTGTCCCAGGCTCACTGGTTCATCCACTCACTGGGGCTGTGCACAGGGCCAGCATGGGGCCCACAGGGCTCCAGGGCACTGAGTCCTTCTCGGGCACTGAACTCACTCACAGACTCTTTCTGATACCCTGCATTTTCCTAGCTTAATTCTAGCTTGTAGAATTAAATGCCATGTAACAAATTACATTGTCAAAGCAGACTGAGAAGAAATGAATCTTTCCAGCCTCATTCAGTTAGTACAGAATAGATAATGTGATATTTCTCAGTCCATTGCACAGGGAACAGACAATGCCAACTGATTCCTTCTCCCTAATTGAGAAGAAATGGCCAGTTAATGCAGCTGGAAGGGAAATGGAGAGGTCTGGCATTTCCAGTGCTGCAGATGAAAGTCTCTAAAAAACTCTTTTGCTTGGCAGAGTGTCAGAAAGCATCCCTTCTCCTTTGATTGCAGCAAAAAGGGGGCATTTCTAAGCAGACCTTAMAAATTTTTACACGTTATGCTGGATGACTGCAGCAAAGAAGAGCAGCCTASGTGTCAAAGCAAACCAGTTAATCACTGTGGTTAATTAGACCTCTGCAGTCATGAGTGGCCACAGGTTCCACATTACTCTTTTCTTCTCCTTCCAATGAGAACTGAACACATCACTTGTGGAGGAATATTTGTGTTTCCTATTTTTTTTTTTTTCACCAGGGACTGCAATAGAAAAGAAAAATACAGCCTGGCTACAAATGTCCATGAGACTACAAGTGTTGGCTGCCTTGAGTGGACTGCTGATATTCTGCCTGCTAAATATATGTTCCCCTCTGACTGTTAGCTATCAGTGCTTTCAAAATGGTTTTATTTCTTAGGATCCCAATGATAGCAGCTCTCTCTGCTGCCCCCTTCTCCCAGTGATATTGGGAGGCAGAAACCAGGGAGCCAGGASAGCTGCAGATGCTGCTGCCCTGCTCCACACTGCTGGGTCAGCACTGCTGGGRGAGACATCCAGGAGGATGTCCAGGAGTGTCCAAACAGCATCTCATATAGGCCTGGGAACTGGCTTTCCACTTGTGATGGACAGCCATTGCACAGCTCCTCTACCTTTGAGTAGGGCCATATGTCACATCTTCTCTGACACTGATTTTATACCGTGGGTCCTGCAGAGTAAATRAATGATGACCTGAGATTAATGGTCTCTCTTGCTGGACATGTGCTTTTGTAAGAGACATGACATTGCCAGGTTGTTGTTTCACAGTTCTTCAGAGTCAGAAAAAGTTCTGTGATAAAAATGAGATCTGTGAGAAACGAGTCTTCATTTCTCAATGTCTACCAAGTCAGAAATTCAACAAGTCCAGAATATTAACTCTAAGATCCTGTAATTTCAAGAAATGAAAGATAAGGACAACACACTTTATTTTTCCAGTGAACTGAATTATTAATGAAAATTAATAATTTTGGAATCATAGAATTTAGGAAGAGCTTTTAGCTACTGATAGACACAAATGTCTGTCRAAAGGAGTATTAACAATGTACAGTGTGGGTGTACTGGAGGCAGAAATGTGGAATAAATCCTGTGCTCATATTGTTCTGCTCAGCAGTTCCCTACCCCAGTGTGCTCAGCGCCTGTGCTCCCACAGCTAGCAAAAACACTTTAAAAGCTGACCATACTGGGAAAGAATGTGCATCTGTAAGTATCAGTCACTGGTGCACCCTGTCAGTCATGTTTCTGGGGCTGGTCTTTGCTGAGCTGCAGTTCCTGCAAGGCTGAAGATGGGAGGAGGAGGCGCTCAGTTCACCTCCTCCAATGTTGCCAGAACTCAGGCTGATCTGATCCTTATATCAAAAATAATCTGTGGATATTTCCAGCCTGTGCCTGCCATCCCTAGGGTCTGTTTTGGAGGGAGGACTCTCAGTGTGCCAACGGGGCCAGAGCCAAGGCACGCTGTCAGTGTTTGCCATGGGAGCTGTCTAATGYCTGGCAGATGTTAGGGCTTTGAGCATTTAGGAACACAAACACAGACATCACAGCAAGATCACTGCAGCTGAGGATCTTATAAACCCARCCTGCTGGGTTTGACTACGATACTCCTTGCAGGGTCTCTGAAGGTGGGCACTGAGGGATGTGTATTCAGTAGGGCCCATGGCTTATGAGCTCCACAATGTGCATCTGCCCGGCCAGTACAAGCCCACCAYGGGCACAGTGGTTGTGGTGGTCCAGTGTCAGTACCAGGCTCTCAGCACAGGTGGAAACGTGGGCATCTGAAATAAACTCCTTGACTTTCATGCATGCACTGATAAATGACTCCATTTTGCCTGTGTCTGGCAGAGGAGAATGGCTGACCCATTTCAGCTCTTTATATATATATATATATATATATAAAATATATATTATATATTATATATTATATATTATATGTTATATGTTATATATATTACATAATATTATATATAAATATATTATTATATATAATTATTATATATATTATTGTATATTATATATATAAATATATTATATCTTGCTTTTATTGTAGTTGAAACCCACAAATCTCTCTTCACCTTTCACTTCCCTCCCCGAAGCTATGACATTCTGACAGGGTCTGGACTGTCCGCCCATTGCCTTTAACCATCTTTACAAAAGAAGATGCTGCCTCAGGGGGCATTTCTGTGCACTGTGGGGCACCTGTGGGTTGTGATGGAGYGCAGTGAGTTATGGCACTGCTTCTTGGCAGCATCCACTGGCCAGGATCGCCTGAGCTTGGTGGTGCTCCAGTTCTGCTGGGCGTCTCAGGGGAAACCTGACTGACTCATTCTATCAACAATTCTGCTCTGTGGGAGAAAGCCTTTTTCACAAAAACATTGTTTACTGTTTTACTCACAAAATCGTAACAATCTTGAAAGATATTCCATGAAAGCATTTGGTTTCTAAAGGAAAGAATAATATATTTAAAGGAAAAAAAAATTAAGTTCAAACTATTTGTATGTTGCTGTGGATTCTCATATTCCAGCCAAACATAAGACTTTGTATTGCTATATATGTATTATTTATTAATATCAGACTTAGCAGTGCATAATTCAATATCCTATTATAATATAATAACTAAGTGAAAATATCTGAATAATTTACTGCCGACTTCAGTTATTTAAAAATCATTATAATCAGCTGCTGTTTTACATGGAATAAAACAACTTACTTTACATAGCATAATGTTTTCTAACATGAAAATTCTATGCAAATTTGACTAACAAAATGAATGGCTAATTTGCATTCTTTCTTTAAATTGTTGTTCAGCTATAATAGGCATGAAACATTTAATACAGAAAATAAAATAAATCATTCCACTCAGAACTAACCAGAAGTTACCCATAATGGTTTTTTTTTAAGTCTTGCACATGAATAAACCATCTTCATGTTATTAAACATATAGAAATTTCATTAGAAGGTTGAAAGGCATAAATATATGTGTCTGTGTTTTTCAGAAGGAAAATTTCAATTTTATATACTTTCAAGATTTTCTGAGATACTCCTTGCATTGAACAGACTATTTTTAAGACTTTATTTTCCAGGAGAACTTTGAAAATTATTTGCAGTTATTCCTAGGCAGAGTAAACCCAGGGGTAAAGTCCAAGGGCTCCATGTGGTGCCAAGTTTTGGGGTTCTGAAGTGTGCCYATGCATGACCCTGGATGCACAACTCACCATTAAGGGTTCCAAACGGCACTTTTCCTGGCATTGAGGGTGTCCACAGGACACAGAGGAAACTTCCTGGTGGCATCCTCCTCGTGCCACATGGATGGGGGCTCTGCACCTCCATGCTGTGGATGAGCCCTTGGGAGCTAAGCACAAACTGATCTTGTAACGCCCTTGCTGCCCTCCTTGCAGTCCATCAGCGCCCCATGGCCCACTGGACAGAGGTGGCACTGCCACCAAGAAGGCTGCTGGCCCCTCTGCCCTGGGCACTCCCAGCTTCCTGGAGCTGCTCCTGTGCAAACCCCAGCTCATGGCAGCTGTGAGGTTTCCAGTGTGTGTTTGCCCTATGGGTGTTTCCCAATGCCAAATAGGATTGGTGCCCAGAATTTACTTACTTGCATTTCAAGCTGAACACCACTATAAACAGCTAAATTAGAGAGTGAGGAGGTACACCCAAGGGATGGGGCTTTAAAGGAATTTGGAAAGACTCTCAGGTGTATTTTGATAATGAGCACAAAATGCAGATAAAAGCACAATATAAAGTGAATGCTGGGCACCTGCACTAGTCAGGAAAAACAGACCCACCAAAAATGCAAATGCAATTCACACCCATCTTTGGAGTCTGTTCTCTTAAAAAACTTACAGCTTATAAAAATTTTATTGAGTCAGTTCTAGACGGCAAAGTTTGAAATGTGATACCTCTTCTTCAAAATTAAGCTGTTTAATAATTGATTAGAAAAAAAAAATACAGTGGCCAGTTTTGAGAAGTTCACTTACAGCCATAATTAAAGATGATATTATTTTGGCTCAACATTGGGCTTGTATATGCATGTGCAAATGTGTGCTTGTTTACATGTCTTCAGCACAGAGGTAGAAGAGAACACGGCTTACAGGCTTAGATCACATTAGGGACACTGTTTTGTGCACTAAACCCTGTGAAAATGTAAACACAACATTAGTCAGACCTAAATAATAAAGCAAATGGAAAAGGAGAAGCAAAGTTGGTCATGGAATTGAGTCAGAACACTCCACAGAACAGGTCCCTTCAGGAAAGGTTTGAAGTTATGCTGGGTCAAACTTCATGCCCTTCAACCCATCTGGGAAGGATGCTCTAGGAAACAGGCATGAATAGCAAATAAATTATGTAGCAATCCTTTTTGTTAAGTGGAAGGAAAGAGAAAAATATCAGCAAGCTCACATTATTTTCCAGGTATTCAATGTTTTAAGGACAAATTTGAACCCCAGAAAGATGAAAGATGAAGCCATTTTTTATTAAAACATGTTTTCACTTTCTGTGAAGCAGCTAATCAATTAGTGATTTTGTGTGCTGATGCAGAAACAGTCATAGTTTCATTATAAGAAACTCACATTTGATCTCTTGAAACTGGCTGAGCTGTCCTGACCAGACAATTCAAACAAAACCTTTGTTTCTATTGAGTACACCTGAGATTTAATCAAAAGGCCTCTAATTCAAGTGTGTTTTCTCCATCTAGTGTCATTTCCTCTGTCATACAATTCTCACTCTTCATTGCTACTTATCAGTAATCCATCAAAAAGATGTATTGTGAAAAAATCTAGAAAATCTGCAAGGGAATAAGAGCCACAGGCTCATTTGTACATGCTCCTGGGATGACAGCTCCTTTGTCCTGCCTCATGTCTGCAAGTCACCAGCACCTGTTCTGCCTGTGCAGAAACACWGAGCTTTTCTTGAGAACATCCTCTTCTCATCACTCCAGCTTTTCTCMCTGCCTCCCTTTTGCTCTGCCTTCACACTGACTAAAGCCCCTGGGAAAACCATGTCAGCACAGAAAAAAAAGCTCCCCACAACTGCAATGCTGACTCCATAGTGGCTAATTAGGGCTATGTAAGGAAGTGTGCCTGCAACGGGAGAGGAGAGGGGTACGGCCTCCCTTCTGTAAGCTCTGTCATCGCCTCTCTGTCACCAGCAGCTTCCTTCTTCGGCTTCATCTAACTACTTTTAACATTGCCATCCTGTGGMAATTGCTCTAAGCTCAAAATTAACAAGGAGACATGTTACTCACATTTCTTCTTGGGGGAACAAGAAGTGATTGAATATCATCCAGCTTCAAAAATAAATTAATAAAATCACACATGTTTATCTCTCAAGCAGCTTTTCCAGGCAGAGAGGCTATTTGCTTTCATGAAAAGTTGGAGGCATCCYTACCATAACAATATCATTGTGAGTGTGCACTCTGCCATAGTCAGATGGATTTTTCTGAGTTTAAGCTCATCGTTCTACCTTAGATGACACAGGAAATTTTGTGCTCTGCCTCTTTGCAGGAAGTTCTTAATACACAGTAGCACAGTAAAGCAGAGATCAGATCTTAACAACCATTAATTAACCTGCTGACCACTGTGAACCAGTTTGTATATTCCTCATGATTATAAATTACACTGAAACTGAAAGCAGAAAAATTGAATAAKTAACATGTGAAAGCTTTGCAGAGATATGAAGGGCAAAAGGGCTTATGAGGTCTAATTTATTTTGAGTAGTCTATGTTGCTTTGAAAAATCCTGAGCAAATGACTCAGCAGAGTTATCTGAGGAAACTGGGCACCAGAATAAGAGGTGGCTTGTTCAGTCTTTGCAATTTATCTTCTGCCTGTCTCTGCCCTTCACTATATCTAGTTGAACAAATATAAAACAGACAGATGAAGACATTAAATTAAATGGTAATTTAGAGATACCATACAAAAAGTCTAGAAGTGARTTTGCAACAAGAATATGGCCTTGATGTTTTTCCCAAAGCGAGGCATCATGGTGGAGCAGGCACTCAAAGCACCTCCTTTTTGCAGGCTTGAAACACAAATTGGGATGTTTCAGGTTYATCCAGGCTGTAATCCCATCCTTTACATACTGCCAAATCCAGAGAAAAGGTACCATCAGTGTCAGGTAAAACATACTTTTAGCCAAAACAATCACAGTTTTTGCATTATTGCTTTTACTTTTACTATCCTTTTCTGCCCTTCGGCCACCAGCTTTAGTGTTCCACTTATATTGTGCCTAGGCCACCAGTGTTCCATCTGCAGAAGAGCTTAGTGCTGAGCTGAACCTGTGGGGTGTCAGGACCTCCCTTCCAACCCTACATGACCTGGGAACTTTACCACCTTTTGCCCAAGGGAGTCAGAGCTGTGTAACTGCAGGCACGACTGCACAACTGAAGGGTTTTGGTCAACCTCCACAAGAGTTTGCAAAGAAGTCTTCACAGCCTATCCCTGCAACCTAAGGCCAAAGAACTTCTTCTGGATTTCACCTGTGAAATTTGGGATTTAAAGAGACAGGTGTGCAGATGTGCTCTGAGGAAGAGTTAGCTATATCAGATCATAGCCAAGGTAGAAAAGTTCAGCTGAAGCAAAGAGGGCTGCCTCTCTAATATGCACTTTGACCAGATCTTCCTTGGTAAGGTATTTTTGTGGATCACTTTAATTGAATGGGCTGTCACACAAAAGCTGGCAGGTTCCTAGTGTTAATATAGAGATAAGTATGTCAGAGTGAGCAGGCCACTGGTCTAAATTCAGCTACAAGGTTGGGTGAGTTGTCTGCAGGCAAGAGGTTAATGTCAGCACAGTTCTTAAGAGAGACTGACTCTTAAAATATCATATTTGAATGTATGGTCTTCTCAAGCTACAAAAATCTGTCAGGCCCGTTGCCAAGAGGAATTGGGTTGCACATGTTGTGACTTTGGTTCCTTGGTGCTCCAGAAGGATGATCTGCACACATATAYATTTCCAAATCCAGGACAGCCTATTTATCTTTAAATGGCAGTGGGTGCCAAGGAATTTTCCCCCAGCAATTGTACACCCTCTGGATAGACATGCTGTATTCCATAGGGGTCAAACATCTAGGAGGAAAATTCCTGATTAATAAAAGCCACAGCTAGCTCTCCTATTTCCTCTGCACGGCAACCTATGAAGGTGTTCCACCTAAGTGCTTGTTCTGCAAGAATCCAGATTCAGTGCACTCTGCATGTAAGTTATTTCTATGGGATTTGAAGACTAAACTCCTGGTATCTTCAGGCAGTTGTCTGAGGCACCTGACGCAGCAGCAACATCTGCCTTGGGTTCCTCTGTGACAAAGAGAGAGCACACCCACTAGAGGCTGATGAGGATTCCATTTGCAAAAATCATCCCACTTACACAAGAAAAATTGTGTGTATGTGTGTTTCTGTGGGTGTGCCAAGAGGTGTATGTAAGTGTATCCACATCCTTGCAGTTTTACAGGACAATTTGATCCTGTCTGAAAATGCAGACTAAGATATTTAAAAGCAAAGWGAATAATCTATGGAGAGGAATACAGTATCCTGCTAAAAATGTTTTATGTCTAGTCTGGGAATATTAACATTTGAAATAGGCTATAAATGAATACTTAACCACTTTAGTGCTGTGAAGTGATGACCCTCACATGGTCTTGGGACATGCTGCATAGTCCCCTTTAGCTGCCACTTCACTGAAAATAACGGGAGCGTGGATAACAGAGCCAGCCTGGAGCAAAGAATTGCCTGCAGGAGCTAGCAGACTGTCCTGTGCCTGATAGAATGTGCTGATGGTTTCAAAACATTGTAATTCTGCTATCCTAGATGCAATAAATGCCATTTATGAATTCCAAATCAAAAGCACATATAGGTTGAGCCCCATATTTTAATGCCTGGAATTATACTGCTGTTGGTATACAAACTATTAATCATTTTTGTAAGAAAGAGGGAAACATATATCACTTGGTACATAAATAATTTTAGGGTAGTAATGTTGTATGACATTAAAAAATTGCCTAATATATRTTTTTAACCAATAAAAGTGCAAAGTTTAGCTATTCCAATTAATTATATTTTTTATTGGAAAATATTTGGACAAACCGTACACATTTGGTTTGCCCTTGTGAGCATTATTAATTTTAGCATGAATGATCATTCATCTAAGAATCCATGCCTGAAATAAAATGATTCACCATTTTTATTCTCTTCCAATAAATGTTTGTTTCCCAGTCACAGGAGGGAAAGCACAGAGTGACGACGCAGCTCCTCACACAACACAAATAGTGAGGAGTAGCAAGAAGCATTGAACGAGTTCTGGAGATGATTTGTATCAGTCCAAGGTAATATTAGACATAAATCCAATGTTTTCTCGTTCCTTTCTTGCTCCACAAAGGAAACAATAATTCCCAGCTAAGCACAATTCAGTTCTTACCAACAGCATCTCAGCTCCACTGGTGAGCTTATTGGAGCTGGTAGCAGCACAASACATCCTGGTGGCAGGATAAATTTCTTCCTCCCCAAATTGTGAAGAAGCAGAGCCTGAAGGAGGTACTTCAGGCTGTTCTGCCTGTGTTTCAGTGGCCCTGTACTTCTCTTGACTGGTCAGATGCCATTGGTGTTGGCTTGCATCTTACCCCCAACAACAAAGGAAAAATAGGAATTTCAAACACAGAGAAATATGAAAACCAAATCAATAATGTTAATGAAGATCCAGGCAGGCATGGTCAAGACTGAGTGTGTGCCAGGCTGTACTAAAACCAAGCACCACAGGCAGACCTTCCTGTTCCCCAGCATTGCTCCAGCACTGTTTTCCATCAAAGAGCACCAGGGCTGACACCTGCCTCCCTGCTCTTTATGGTTCAGTAAATCTGACAGTGACAGTGTCCCGTTAGACAACTCAGAAATCTGGATTTATAATACCCTGTGTAACATATTGTATTACCCATTAGCTTCAACAATGCAAGAACAAGTGCAAAGCAAAGGTCAGTCTACAGCCATCAAACTGGAGCAACTGGAAAAAGTGTGTATATAAACATCTCATCTCAAATCAGCTGAGCTCCAGTTCCTAGGACATTTGGTATGAAGGTTATTTTCTTCATCTGATATATCAAGCCTATCTATTTTTCCCCAGAATAAAATAATCTGTCTGGATCCTGTTGAGCAAACTGCATCCATGTCTTTCACAGAGCAAAGCTAGTTCAGTCCGAAAAAAAGCCAAAGAAAAGTGTAAAAAAATTCACAGAGCAAAAAAGGCTCTGTATTCTAAAGTCCCTTATTTTGGAGAAAAGGTATATTTGTGTGTTGAATGAGAAATAAATAACAAGAGGAGTGAATTATTCAGGATTTAAGTGCAGTATTTGGATTGTTAATTCTGCTACCCCCCTCAAAAAACCACCAGCAATTAGAGGTCAGTGAAGAAAGGTGAGACAAAGCTCACGCAGTGGTTGACACTGCGGCAGCCCAGTCCCCTGCTCCTGGCTGGAGCCTGCCATGCCATGTAAATAATGATACTCTCAAATAGCCTTTGTGGCTCACAGTAACTGGGGCTGCTCTCAGCACAGCTAGTCCTGCTCCTTTAGAGCWGTGGCTGGGCTGATTACTGATTCTCAGGTTCCTCTGCTGCCACATGAGGCTGCTGCACAAGTGCTCCCTGGTGGCCTTACTGCCAAGTGGGTGGGTGATGCTCAGGTATCACGTTCCTACATTGAGTATCCCCGCACAGGACCTTCTGGTTACTCTCCCTACTCCTGTGTTGGGCACCAGTATMATGTTTTCCCTCTCCTGCTTCAACTCCATCAAGAGAGGGTCTGAAAAAGCACCCTTCATATTAAGGTGAGGTGAATAACCTATGATTGGTCTCTGAGGTACTTTGCAAAGGGCARAAAGCATCAAAAGACTGCACTAACTAAATTTTAATAGCATTGAGTTTTGCTTTGTTAGAGATTTCCTAGGCTTGTAAACACATCTTACTCCCACATGATGATCAGTTCAGCTCAGCCAATTTCTCTCCTTGGTGCTTTCATCTTAGTTTTTTTGCTTCATGGTTGACTTACACATGCTTTGAATAATTTGTGGGCTAATCATTAGCCTTCCCTGATAAAGGCATATTTCTGCTAACTATCCCCTCTCCTGGTTTTCCATACTATGTACTTCTAATTGCATCTCCTGCCAAAGGAGGTTTTGTGACCTGAGTTTTTGTGTCATGCCTTGGAGAGAGCAGTTCAGAGCACAGTGCATGACACACACTGCACAGCTTTTTCACCACTGCATTAGTGCTGTTCATTTGCATTTGTAAATTTGACATCAGTAAGATTTTCTTCATGTTTCAGTGCCTTACATAAGTAGGCCTTAGTGGGAACCATCTCATTCCAGAATGAAGACAGCCAGTAACAGGCTTCAATCATTTGGAAAGAGCAACTCACTAAAGAGAGCAGAGCACTCACATTACTTTTGGCCCATCTTTACTGCTTCCAGAAACCAAGTTTTCATGGTCAGCTTTTCCAGCTGTTGAAATATTTTTGGAAGGACCATCATTTAGGATAAAAATGTGTGTCACTGGGGACAGATGCTGACCTTGGCAGGAAGAGAGTGGTTTGGCTCAAGGACCGGGCTCTCCCAGCCAGAAGGTTGCTAGGAGGTGAATTCTCTGATATCTCAAATTGAACCTCCTTACTCAATCTAATGATCCTGCTCAAGTCCAGGCATTACCCTGGCATGCAGGACAGCAGAATCAGAGCCTAGCAAGACCTGCTATTTTGAASTCTGACAAAACAGCAGCTAATTTATGTGCTGATCATCACCATGTCATTAACATCAGCGTTTCCTAACAAATTGATCGCGATGCCCTGGCTGGCATCAAGAAGCTCCTTACACCACAAAAACATTGGCAGAGGTCCTTGATTTTGAGTTGCAATGCCAAAACCCAGTCCAGCAGGACAATATTCTCATCACAGCTTGTGAATGGAGGGAAAGCCAGTTCTGGGAGTTTCCTTTACTGCCTCAAAACAAGCACTCAGTGCCATGTGAAATCTCACCTACCCTCAYATTGCCACCCCAGGGGCAGAGAGAGGTTTCCTGTTGAGAACTCCTGTGTTGCATCCACCAGCCTCATTCAAAGTACCAGTGCCTTGAATAGCACTATTTACTTGTGTAAGGGCAGCTGAACCTGCTTCTGGTGGGCAGCCAGCTGAGCTGGCTGTGTGCAAGTGGAAGGATTTAGCTACATGAACAGTTTTCTAGTTCTGCTGTATAAGCCCCACTCTCCACATGGCAGGGGCACAGAACCTGAAGATGAGGTCAGAGCTGCTGGTCCCATTTGGGAGGTCACTGCACCCTCTGTATTCCAGATGATAACTGCTTCCTGCAATCAAACCATCCATGTCTGCTAGGTGGACAGACAGCCTGGACACACAGTGCTCGGATGGGCTCCTACATACACCACAGGCAGGTTCCTTTATCTGGAGTTAAATCCCAGTCCCAGTTTACGAGTTATATTAAGTGTTTCCAGACAGTAAGGCCYTAGGTCTCCTTCTCAGATTGAGCCAAATTAACATGGAACACAAGAGATTCTGCAAGAAGCTGTGCTTTCAGCCATCTACTTAGCCATTTAGTTAGCCAGTGTTGAGCATATCAGTACATAATATGAAAATTCAACTATATGAGGGCAATGTACAAAATCTCACCTGCCTGGTGATAAAATCATTAACTATTTTATTATTCTCTGTAATCTTTGTTTTTTCTCAAGAAGTAATAAACATTTTTCCAGTTAGAAGCAATCACAAACTAGATTTAGACTGAAATAGCACATTTGTAATTCATTAAAATAAAWTTTAACAGTTCAATATTTTTAGCTATTTTTTCATTTCCCCGTAATATGAAATGGAAGAAAAGCGTCCAGCTCAACTAGATCAGCTCCCACAATCAGCATGAATTGGCCTAAGTGGATGCTGACCCCAAAAAACCAGATTCCAGCCCCTTGTGCCCATTAATTCCAGCAGCAGTGTCCCTTCAGCTGTCAAAGGAGTTGAGTCAGGAAATTATAATCTGAAAAGGGGTTTTGCTGTGTTTTATACCTGGTTAGTTCTCATCCAGCTGTGGCTCACCAGGCACTTCACAAAACTTAATGCTGGCACATGAAAGACATGGGAACAAGTGAATAAAAATTAAGCCTATTATGAAACCACAATCTGGAAAAGTATCTAACAAATTTTGAATTTATGGTCTGTGGAAATGAATGCATCTTGCAACACTTGGACTAGGTGAAAACTATTAATAGCTTAAATGCTGAAGCCTTTGTTTCTCTGCAAAGCAGCAGTGACTGATCAGCAATCACTCTTGCGTGCTGATCTTGCAAGCCTAACAGTCTTTGCCTCACTGCTGAGTGAGTCCCAGATGGTTCATAGAGCTATTTGTCCTACATACTTATAAGGATCCATTATCTGGATAGCTGACTCGTGCAGCAAAAGATTTTCCAACCCAGAATATTCAGTCTCAGTGCTCTGTGCTATGGTTTTCAGGCCTGCACGCAATATTTTAATTTATATATTTATTATGTATTATATCGTCATTCCTTTGAAAAAGACTCCATTTGCTCTTGAAAAAGAGCTCATTTAATGCTGCAATCAGAACACAGTGAGGATTTGAAGATTGAGATCATTCCACTGCCACAGGGCCAGAAATTTTGCAGCTAAGATTGCYGTAAACCAAACACCTGCCTAGTTTATTTCTGAATGTTTGTGCTKGTGAGGCTGGTCTTGTAGATCTAAAAAGTGGGCTGGAGACCTGGTAAGAAAAGGCAGGACTGTCTGATGATTTGTAGGGCAGGGAGAGGTTGCAGGAACAGATTATGCTTGGGCTGAGGAAAAAGTAGAGCTTTTTTATTTTGCAAGTAGTCCAGCAGTTTATATGTTTGGTAGCCTGGTCTTACAGATTTKTTTGGAAAGACCAGTGGAACGCTAAGATGAATTTTACCTAGGCAGGAGCAACTTCTTCTTTAAGAAATACTCCTGCAAAGTCTCCAGTTTTAGCTCCCAACACAGTAGGGGTTAGAACCTTTAGCTGCACAGCAGGGCAGCAGCAAGGCCAGAAAAGTCCTCCTACAGCAAGTCAGCTCACCTCACCCCATATCCCCCCACGACATTCCCCCTAACTAGCTGGCTGGGCTACCCTGCACTGGCTGGTGTCTCCTTGCAGACCTCTCTGCACTCCACGTGTGCTGAACAAAGGCAGGTGACTGTCAGCTGCCTACACAGGTATCCTCCAAGGTCTCCCATTCTCAAAATATGCCTTAAGATTTGATGTCCTCCTGCAGGTTCACTGGGAATTTGAAACTGGGAGGGATCTGTAAAGGAAGGGTAGCACATGTCACCAGGGTGCTTTTCACACAAGGTTGGGTTATGTGGGTGGGCACATGCTCAGCCAGAGCATCTCTGCCTCCAGCACAGGACTGGATGCCCYCCTTGGCATGGCACAGAGCCTCACAGAGAGCAGCCCCAGTGTGCACTCACAGCAGCTTTACTTGTCTGCAGCTGGTTCACACATCTGACCTGGCTGGAGGAGGACACAGATGTGGCYGTAAACAACACATCCATGGAATGCAGAATCTGTGGTGCAAGAATMATATTTTTGTTCAAAGTTTGCAGAGCACCTATATGAAAGCCTGTGTGCTATAGTAGAATAAAATGTAGTAAACAACCTCCATATAGGATAAATAAACAAGGTGGCATTGCTGACATTAGGCCTGGTTGCTGTGTTGCATGATTTCTTSCAGAACTGTTTTCACCTTAGCAAAGTGGGACTCAGACATCATTTGGAMATGTAACACAGTCAATTTCCACTGCCTGAATCACAGAAACCTCCATCACCCCATGAAACTGTTTAGAAAGAGGTACCATGACTCCTCTTCATSTGTATTAGTCACGGGCCCAGTCAGTATAAGAAGATTACAAGGAAAAGATGTCACTGCAGCAGGTGCAGCAACTGCTTAACATGATTTTTTCTTCTCCTTTGCTGAGCATATTCACTGTTTGCTGAACTTTATACTGTCTCTCAGAGTAGTATTTAAAACTGGCAAGTTTTCTGGCTTGTCATGCCTTAGAATGATAGAGAAATTCTGAACTCCTTCTCAAATCCATTTAAACCCCCTATTTGCACTGTACTTCTGCTTAGATTGGTTTGGGGTTTTTTTTAAAAAAAGATACCAAAACACAAAAGCAACCATAAAATTTTGCTTTGCCATGGCTCCAACGGTTTCACAGTCACTTGACTCCTGCCTTCACAGATCAGTTTATAGCCCAGCCAAGATGAATTTCTTTAAAATACTTTTTATCAGTTCACAGGACACTAGTTTTTTGCCATTGCAGACTCAAAACAAGCTTATGCTTTGTGGAACAGCTTGGACACCATCCTTTCTTCTACTTCCAAAACAAGGACTTGTTTTAAAAAATACTGTGCTGGTTCAGACTGCAGCACCCAGGCAAGCACRTAGAGGAGAAAAGGTGAGAAATAGCTGAGCAAAAATGAGGGTAGCAGAAGGATACAATCTAGTTCCTAAGGTGGAAGGAAGTCAGCATGTCCGGAAATACTAGACTAAGAGAAGGGAGAAGTCCTTCAGAAAACACCTTAGTGACAGAGTGGGTGTGCACAAAACCCATCTGGAGCGAGATGTGCTTTGGGCAACAAGGCACAACAAGACAATCCCAGCCCATCAGGTACTTTCATCAATCAGCACAAGGAGTGGATTAGGAGCAGTACCGAGCCCCGTTGTGACATGCTCAGATGGCTCACTTTGGCCTGGGCCTGCTGGAGAAGATCTACGGCATTCAAAAGGAATATCTTTTATGAAACTCCTCATGCAGTGCTGGGGCATACTGAAAAGAGACTAGTTCAGCACATTCAGGAAGATTAGCCCAGGTCTATTGTTAGCAGGGAGTTAATTTCCCTTGATTATTCCTTTGATTTGAATTTTGAATGCCATGGGAAGAACCTGCCTGTCAGGCACAGGTGAGCCAAAAGCAATGCTAGTTAACTTCAGGACGTTTTTGGCCTTGCTGCTGCAGAGAAGGCTACTAGCAACAGCCTAGCTTGAGGTGGCAGAGTGCGTTTGACATGCACAGATTTTGAATTTTTTCTTCTTCGAGGACCTGAAGACTGAAAATACCTACATTTAATCATCGTCATGTGAGCTGGGTACCTATGGTCCCCCTAATGGAGATCTTATCAGCACAGTAGCTTGTCCATGACATTAAGAGGCTAACTCTTGACAAACCAAATTATTTTCCAGAATCTTTTGACTGTACTAGGAAGTTAAATAACCCTGGACTTGGCCAGTTTGCTGACMAACTGGATGCTTCAGGGTATTATTTCAGGTCTCAATGTGCTGTGCTGGGAGGTCCTGTGTTGTTTCTGCCATGTCCTTGTAAATGTCTCAGATTTCCTGTAGCATCTCAAGCAGCATGAGAAGCCTCCATGGAGGCAACTGAATCACCCTTTGAGCTCAGGTGTTGACATGTCTGTGCAAACACTTCAGTGTAGGGACTCCAGCCCTGAGCTGAATCTGACATGAGGCAGCTGTGTGGCAGATAACACAGCCAGTGTTCACAAGACTGCTTTGCTGCACCTCCCTGTGCTTGTGCGTGCTGGGAGAGCCATTCCTGCAGCACTACGCTCAGCCTGATGCCCAGCATTTTCATCCCTGCATCCTTTCTGCTCAACAGGGAAGTTGTTCCTTTTGTTCTGTGCAAGAATCTCGCCCATGGAGTTCTGGGCCTTTCTGCTGGYCCAGGTGAGGGGGATTTGTTGTAGAACACCTCAGACTAGCCTTACATACTGAGCTGACTTGATCTTTAGTGGTGTTCATATCAACAATGCTCTTAAGTGTTGTGACCCTTGGAAGGAAATGGATGTTTTTCCTGTAGTTGATAATTGTCTCACTGCTGATACTGCAACTCTATGCTTCGACTGTTTTACCAAAAATGCTTGGGCCCCTACCACACTTCCCCGGTCCCCTCCCTTCCTCCTGCACCTCTGCAGGAGTTGTGCTGACAGCATTTTCTGAAAATGTCTACACCMAGCATCTCCCCAAAAGGGGAATTTCCCAAGACAAAGAGGAAACCACAGTAGGAGGATCTGCTCAGAGCTGGTCAGAAGAAAGTAGGTATAATTCTTGGGATCTCCTCTTCCCCCATCCTACTTATTCACACTGTTTCATCCAACTAAATATTAGCAAAAAGGTGTTGCAGTAAGAATATTTTAGAAGAAAAGTAAAATCTACTCACTAAATATATAAAACATATAATTACTGTCATATSTAACTGTTTGCTTTATAACTTGAATAAAATCAGAGACAAAATAAAATGCTTTCTTGCACTGTTTCTTTCTAATTGACTCCCAGAAGCTTATAGTGCTTAAAGAGTATGTCAACACATGAGTTGGATGGGACCTTTTCAATTAAATGTTTTTCACCAGAAAATTCTGCTTCATTGAAGCCAAAACTATTCAAGGAAATATATCCATAGTTTAAACTTTTGTTAGTAACATTTTGGGGTTCAGAGTCATATTTCTGATTAAATGGAGAAAGAGACAAACTGATAATCTTCRTGCACAAGACTGAGCATCACCTGAGTTTGATTCCCCTCACCAGGTGAGTAAATGCATCACTGCCTTAATAAACACTTCCTCTCTTTTCCCTTGCTTTTTTTTCTGACAAATTTYAACAGCCTTTGGATCATCAGTGTGACTAAAATAACTGTTCATATCTCAAAATGTTTTGCAGGCTAGAATTCTCATTTCTAGCCAGTCCAACTAAYAGCCAAATGTATGAGTCCTCTTGGGACACCTGTTCAACTCTTGTTCCAAAAAGCTTTAAACCTATGAGAGATTAAAATAAAAGAATGCCTTGAAGAAATTACTGCAGAGAACATCAATATAGATTCTAGAAACCGGTCTGTGTGACTCCAAGTGGCTAAACAYGCTTGTCTTTTGTTTTTGGAAATGTCCAAAACTGACCTTCATCGAGTAGCTACCCAGCAGTGATTTTSGGCAGGCAATCCAAAGTAATCTCTTCAGGGCATTCAAATATGAGATATACCAGACCTCGGAGTTGGAAAGTATCTGCTGTAGCACACAAGCTGTTAGCAAGCAAACTCAAGGGAATCTTCCTGATCCTAGGAAGAAAGCACCACTGATAGGAGCTGGGTATTGAGCATACACCAGAGCCTGAGGCCCTTAGCACTGAAASCCATCCCATCATCACCATGCTCATTTTAAAAGAGCTTGAGGCTCCACTTKACTGTGCATTTTCCCTCATTAGCTTTGCAGTTGTATTCTCTCTTCCTAAAGAAATAAAAAGAGAAAGCACAYGTACAAAAGCAAGAGATTTAAGATACCAAAGTCTTGTATAATACTTAAGCCAGTTACTTGTAGTTTCATAATCTGACAAATCTCTTTTTCTAGGCTGAGGAATCCTGACTTAGGAAATGCTGTGACTGGGGTGATATGGATTTTGARGACCACTGGAGAACAAGTCTGACTCTTACAAACGCAATGATATTTTCAGAAAATGCAACATCTTAATCTRTTATCAAATCAACAGAGCTTCGTTAAATTTTAACCAAATTTCTCAGTTTACATTTGCAAGGAATTCACATTTTCTGCAACCGAGAAAGTTTGACCCAACACTCCTATATTGCCTTTGGTCATCTCTTGTGTAGGAAGAGCTGAATGGCACATGTCTGCAGAACCCGGGTCATGGAGGATCTACCAAAAGGAAATTAACCATTGGTTTAATGCAAGCCCCTTGTGGCTTGTCAGTGGAGGTAGGCAGGTGAGTAGAACATCATGATTGATGGCCACAATGGCTGGTGATAAACTGGGGAGACCCAGCTTGGGCATCTGACATCCAGCTGCTATCCATCATGGCTCTCATTGTTGTCTTCTGATTACTGGGGGGCTGAATTATTAAGGAGATCTAATTCATGGCAAGCTGCCCCTTGTGTTCCTGGGAAGGGTGAATATAATAAGAAACAAATGCCTCGGCTACAATTTTGTGCTGTCTCCAAGTCTCTCCCACTGTGCTTCCCTGCTGGGTGAGAAACGGCAGAGGGGAGATTTAACTGCATGGCAAATGGCTTTGCATGGCAATGACAGGTATTCAGAGGCAGTAAAAATTCCTGTCATCAAAAAAAMCAGCACCAAAAAAATGTTAAGCCAGTGGAAAGGCAGCACCTTTGAAAAGAAGGTGCACTTAAAAATATGGCAGGATCAAACCCTCTATTTCAGTTCTCTCTTTACCCCCCAAAACCCTCAGACAATGAACAATTTATGGTATTATAACTAAGTGTAAAGTCATCTGCAAAAGCATGATCCAGTCATAAAATTTATTTGTGCGTGCATCAATGTAGAAATTGGCATTTGGCCCATCTATGTTCATAGTCCAACTTCTCTGCCACAGAGAGCCAGCATCTATGATTTTCAGTCCAAAGGTTTTCCTGACATTTCAACATTCATTTTCACAACAAAATCAAAAAGAAAATTTCAGGCTTTCAAGCTGTCCCCCACAGAAGATCATGGTTTGACAGCAACACAAGGTGGAGTAGGCAAKGCTGGAGTCAGGACATGGAGCAGCCTGTAGGACATGAAGCAGTACTTGCCTCCAGCTCCAAGCAACATGTCAGGCACTGCCACCTTGCCAGGGACCCTGAGGAGGWTGGAGCTGCAAACTGTGCCCGGAAGGAAAGCACAGCCCACAGCCTGACTACTGACTTTTGTGTCTTYTCCAGTTAAATGAATCACGCATGATCAGGAGTAAATGTGATCAAGTAAATGATTCATATTCACCTTATCTTTTAAGAGAGGGCAAAATAAAACTTTCTTTATCAAATTTGTGTAAGTTGACTACCAATGGGGTAATACTGTCTCTGAGTCAGCACCGAAAGAAATATTTATCTCTATTATTTCTTGCTGTGAAATTGAATCCATTCTGTTTCGTTTTTATGAAAAGTGCCTATAAATTTGCTTTGCATAAGAAAGAAAGAAATAGCAAATGCAGCTACAGACTATGAAGTAATACTTTTGTATCAAAAATAGATTCTAGTGAAAAACCTCCTTTCCTTCTATTCAGAGATGCTTTCGATTATCTTCAAAAATAAGATCCCTGAATGGTGCAAATTCTGCCCTCAACAAAGTTGCTACAGTGCCATTAAGGTCAATGAGTTTACGTGTGTTTGAACAATGGCAGAATACAGCCTTGTATGTTTATTGCATTTGTCAAATACATTCCAAAGGATAAAAAGTGTATCAATAAATGCAGCCTCTGTAAATATCAGTATTTTTTACTGAACAGTTGTATATGTTTTTAAATGAGTTCATGCAGAAGTGGATTTCTGGCTTTTTCTTTCAAGTGGCCTTTCACACTTCATAAATTTGCCTGTCCAGGCCTTATATCCTAGGCCTCAACCTGTAACTTCAGCAAAATACATGAAGAAAACTCCTGTGAAATTTCAGTGATACAATTGTCATGTTAAGTGGGTATACATTTCTATTTTGGGAAGAAAAGCTATTGTATTTTGATTAATTGTCTTTGACAGACTAATCTAGGAGCATGAATAGATTCTATTATAGACTATTAACTCCCTAACAGTCCTGGGGTTGGGAGTGTTTCCAGCAGGCAGGTCTCCTTTTGATCCTACCAGACCTTAATGATACTGTTTGTATTAACATTAGCAGTGGCATTTTTAAGAATTCAGTATTAATTGAATYCTCATTTCTTCATTATTTCCCATATACTGTGCTTTTCCATGAGAACCATGACTCACGCCAACAAATGCCTAGGGAAATATCTTCACTTCGTAAGCTGCAGAATACATTCTACCATCCGGTTAATTTATGGCAGCAATTTGGAAGTCTGTTGAGCCAGACACAGCTAGCTGGCAATGAATGCATTGTAGTTAAATGTGACAACATGTGACAGTAATATCAAATTAATTTTTGAGACAAAAGCATGCAAATTGCAATAACCTATAATAAAGAAATGAAAGAAAATGGTGCTATATATATTTGCAAAAGTTCATTTCTGTGGTTGTTTTATACACGTTAATTGATYATTCCTGATGTTATTAGGTGATGGAAGCAGAGATGGCACAAGTAGAGATGCCTGACTATTGAATGTACCAGGGCTGAAGTCCTTGGCTTGGAGCTGACCAGAAGGGTAGGATAACCCTGATGGCAACTCCATTCAGCAGAAAGGCCTTTGAGGAAATGAGGCAGATTTTTGAAGTTGCAGGTGTCATTTTGTGAGGCCGTGAACTCACACAAAAACCACAAACTGTCAGGTCTGTGCCAGGCCTCAGCCTGAATAACCTTGTGTAAAGTCTGGGTCTCTGCAAAGTGCTGGTTGGGGTTTCTAACACACTCTACCAGCTGGGGAATGTAGAGATTGCAACACAGCGGAAAGACAGAGTCTCTGCAGGAGGGTTTGATGAAAAAATGAGCAGCGTTTTAATTAGAATTTTCCACAGGAAACTTTGCCTTTTGATGAAAAGCTCCATTCAAAATGTTAAAAAGCTATTTGGTTTTTTAGCATCTGGTAACAACTTTGCCTCACTAAAAACTGATTAAATTTTGAAGTATTTCTAGMATCACTGTTTCAAGGAAAAACAGCAATGCTCAAAGAAAGGATGTGTTTTCTGGAAGATTTAATTTAAATAAMGTTCCAGTTTATCTTCAAAAAATAAGAAAGCTTTTGGTGGAAATCTTTTGGTCTTCTCTTTGAAAGAAATAAATCTCACTGGAAGTTGTCAGCGTAAATCCCCCTAAGTCATTTATAGCAAACCCCTACAAAATATTTTTAGGAACTGGAAATCCCATAAAAATCACTAGAAATCAGTCTCTAAATATTTGTAAGGTTTTCTGTGTGTCTGAAAACCCTGTGAAGTGCACCACAAAACTTTGATAAGAGCTGCATATCTGGCAGGCCAAGACTAAATGGTTCAAAATGTAGAACAGAGCCTTAAGACCTGTACAGRTTTCAGTGTGGGGATGGGCTCTGTGGGATGCAGTTTTCTTCAGTGCTGGTTGTAGGAGATTGGTTGCAGGCTGGTCTGCAACACGGGTGCTGCGTTTTAATTTACAGACATCCATAGCACATATGCAGAGAAGTATGTTTTCCTTTGGGAGCTACCATGTCCAGTTACTGTAAACCACTGCTTTTCCAKCTCTTCCCCAGCACCTACAATCACCAAAATTTGCCTGAACACAGTATCGTCTGTGCACACTAAACACAGCCAGTGAGGGGGAAAAATTTCAAATAAAATACTGCATATTCTGCAAACTCTGACTTCACAGTTCCCTGCCCTGTGCTACTGCAGCACTGGGGTGACCATGACAAGAGCAACTTGAGTGCCTTGGGTGTTCAGGCTCATCGACTTCCATGTCCAGTCCATCCTATTCATACACAAAGTGTGGGTTTGCCCCCATATTTTGGGCTGCCGAGCCCACAGGCAATTTGAAGATGTTTGCATTCACCACAGATCTTGCCCAAACCTGAGCCAATGTGTACACCTGCAGTCTGCCCTGTGTGAGTCCAGGACCATTGCTTACCCTCAGCAGCTCTGGGGAAACATGTTTGAGTAGGTGGGAAATGTCTTTATCTTTGGGATAAAGACAAGGAGAAGAAAACCCAGCTCAGTCCCTCTGGCTTCTTGGAATAACACCATGGTTGCTAAGATGTGCCAGCATGTCAGTCTACAGACAAAGACTTTGTTTATGGGATTAGTAACAGAAAGTTATTTGCCATCATTTATTGACTAAATATAAGTTGTCCATCTCTATAGGCTGACCTTCAGCTCCTCAGAGCTTGCTCTGATCAGAAATGAATATAACTTGCATTGCCTAAGGGTCCCTTGAGTGCATTTTGCCTGGAATGTCCCTCCCTGACTCTTCAGTCCCAATGTCCCATTGTTCTGAAGGAGCTATTTTCCTCCTAATCTGTATCCAACAGCCAATTATGACCTTCTCACACAAAGCCTGGCTGCATTTTCTAATAATTGAGAAACCAACACACCCCCATGCTCTCCATTCAGGCTGTGTGCATAGACCCTGTCCTGGTCCCAACACAAATCTCTTAGGGAGAAATGTGGTTTATTTGCACTGGGCATCAGGTCTGGGCAACAATTTTGAACTCAGAGAAGCACAGAGGGRACACAAAGAGGATAAATAACAGCCTGCAATAGAGCCAGGAATGGAGGGTGGAGCTTTTTACCCAGAGCCCCAAGTTCTGAACTCTGGCCACCAGGCTTCACTAGTAGTGCTGCTGGTGTGCAATGTCTCAAGATATTTCTTATCCCACATCCAGCTTGTTTGGTAGGTACCTCACAGCCTGGCAGGCATTTCACTCTTCTCCCAGTCCAGCGCTGTAATGTGAGCAATCATAAATGTGGCCTGGTTAGAAGGGGAAAATAACTGAAGAGAAGAAATTATCTGCTGAATAGTACTGACAGAGAAAAGGCAGCCAGCCTGGGACTGCTGATGAATGGGATCCCTTCTGAGGATGGGGCTTGTAAACTAGAAGCATCCCTGAAAAGTACAGCCTAGAAAGGTAAGACACCCTGAAATATTGCAAATAAGAAGAAAAATGAGGGACTGTAAGAGCAACTTATCATATAAGGTAGAAAACAGTCTGGAAAAATAAAATTGCTCCTAAAGAATAGAAAACATCATAATGTGTTGGCTGTCACAGTTGAAACCAGACATTAACAGCATTTATGGGTGGCTTGAAGTAAAATGTTCTGTGCCCCCTTATGCCCATATGTTACCAAAAAAAGATGTATTTTTTATCCAAAACTGAGCCCCGGTCTCACTCAGAGCTTTCCRGTTGAATCCCACACAAACTTTCTACAGGATCTTGGACTGTCAGCATGGATGCMTTGCTGACCCCTGGCTGACCCCATGAAGCAAACATCTCTGTTATCCTCGAGTTCAGTCTGTCATCCCCTCTTTCAGGGATGGCTGGGTGTGTAGTTCTCACCTCCCCTTTTGAGATTTCCTTCTGAAATCTAATTTGCTTCATATTGACCATACATATACTCATTGTTTTGCTAGTGACAAGTTGTGGTAATTGGTAAGACTACATAACTACTTGGTTCTGCTTGCTATTGATTGTACTACAATACTAATTGATGCTATCATTGATTGATACCATACTATTGATTGAGACTGATTGCTACTAGTAATATGTAATAGCTTGAGACACAGATATATATTCTTTCATATTTATCAATCATAGGTATATTTGCTGGTGGTGATTTTTGTGGTATTTGTGGTAATCTGTAACTAAATAGAAAGATTAAGAGGAAAAGGCCCCTCCATGTGTTCAAGTAGTGTGAAATCCTATGACCCCGTAGTCACAATCTCTACACTAACCTTTAGGTCATGACACCTCAGCAGGGCCCCATGTTTTCTCACTACAGGGGGAAGTGACTGTCTAGCAGGTGATGTTTTTCTAAAGGCAAAAGCACACTGCACAACGAGACAGAGGGAAATTTCTATCTTTTATTATTTTTAATGGGTTCTTTTAGGTGTGATAGCAGTGATAGGTGTAGATTAAAGCAAACCCTGCGATATGCTGCAGGTGATGGATCATCCTCTGAAATACACCTGCTTGGGATGAGCGCTGCTGGACAAAGGGCAATTAGATGCTCATCAGGTGCTATAGAARTCAGTCTATTAATGACAACAATTAGATTTTCCCTAGACCTTCATTGCAGCTTCCTGACATTATGAGTGGCTGGGGAGCTTTGCTCCCAAAATCCCAAAGCAGAGGCACTGGATTGCTGTTCACAGGAGACCAGCATGTTCTATGTGGAGTCAGGCTCTGCTAGCACTGCTTGCTTTTCAGATCACCTCTTGCAGTACTCCTATGGAGATGCCATAAGCCACAGCAACCGTATGTGCATTTTCCTCTCTGTACACTGTCCTACAAATCTTGCTGCTTGGCAACTATTCTGTGTAAATATTGAAGCCAATGACACGGCAAGTAGGTAGTTTTTCCCCCCGTTTACTCTGTTCATATGATTTTCACAGGGAATCAGGAATCTTTCTTGCATGRCCACAGGCTCAAAGAGAAAAATAGCTGTGTGTGTAGAAGGGCAAAGCTGCCTGAAAAGAAAAATTATCTTAATTCCTCTATCCTGTGAGCTTGATATTAAGAGTGATTTATGGTGGCATATGGCGGCATATCCATATTGTATAACATATGCATGGTGCATGCTATATGTATGTTAAATATATGACATATTGGTATATATTACATATCCATAGATATATTCCAGATGTATATAYATATGAGTATGCATATATTTTTACATATATATATATGCTTAAATGTTTTTAAGGCACACAGCTTTACTAGCTTTGCTTGGAAAGCTTAACAAAACAGATAATTCTTTCTGCCATTGGTTTCACTGGAATTTATTAACAGTGATTACTACTGGTAAGTTAAATAAGAGGCTGATTTAACTAGGGCAGGCCTCCCATTAGATTTTTACTTGCGTTTTCTACCCTGTTAAGCATTGCAGCTGCAGTTAAATCAATTGGCACCATCTGTCAGGATGCTTATTTTCAGTTGCCTATCAGTAGAACCTAATCTCAGCTAATGTTTCAGCTCATGCTTTAACTATTCTGCCAGTGGCTGCACATATGATTCCCAATTCCTCTATCAAAATGTAAGCTTAAAACAAAAGCTGAAGGGGGTCTCCAGCAACAGTATTTTTTTCTCCTAAAGGAAGTGTAAGCAGTGGAGYAGACCTGTGCTCTGTGAGATGCTCTAATCCCTGTGGAGCTGTGTGTAGCAAGAGCTGTCTGTATACTCTCAGGGGTACAGAAGCTCTTTTCTTGGGTACAATGGTCAGGGCGGGTGAGTGAGGAAAGATGGAGAACAGCGTGAAGTTTTCCACATGATGAAGTAAAAGCATCATCTGTAAAAGCATCATCTTTTACATCATCTGTAAGACAGCCAAAATAATATGCATGATTTGTTTTTCCAGAAGTATCAGGCATTGAAGTCAGAGGAGGTGAAAGCCCCTGATCAAATGAGGCCCAAAGGGCATCATTACAGAGAAGGCATCTGTGCATGCACTGAGAGGGACAACAAACTGCGGTGAGCCCAGGAGCTGCCACCCAGCACGAAGCATCTTCCATCCCCTGCAAAAAGCACCCTGTGTTATTTCCAAGATGCCCTGAAAGGGCTGCTTCTGAACCAGCCCAGGCTAAGTGTGCCCACAAAGCTCTCACACTCTCCAATTAGCAGCACATGCTTGTGTCCTCAACTCCCTGCCTCTCTTGCATGGAGACCTTGCAGTCACCTGTGGACCACCAGCAGAATGCACCCCACCAGGATGTGCTGTGCTCTGCCCCACTGTGCTAACAGAGCACTAAGCCCACAGCCAGCCTCCAGCGTTGCACATGCTGCAATCCCTGAGGGCAGCTCTGCTTTCAATGCCACATTTGAAGAACCATTTGAAGATTGAGGCCACTCTTGGAGCAGCGTGAGGACCTTCTGCCACCACAAGGACCTGTCCCTCTCGTGGGTGTCCTCTCCTGCAGACCCCTCAGGGCAGGACACAACCCGTTTTGTCTTTGCACAGCAGCCAGCAGAGGGGCACCCAAGGCAGCCCTAAGGCCTCCTCTGACTGCTGTCATCAGGCAAATAACAACAACTTTGTGAAATGTACTCTTAAAATTCCACTGATTTCCAAAACCAGATTGGACATACAGTGTTAGAAAAAGCCTTGAGTTGATAGAAAACATCTGAAAACAGACAGAAAACAGATACCTCACTGCCTGTTTGTGCTTTGGTGAGCAGCCTGAAGGTGCTTCCTGTTTTTCTTTTTATACAGGTTTTCCCCATGTGTTGCGAAGAAAGTCTATTTTTTTCCAAATGAAAGGCAAACTTAGAAGTGCTACTAACTCAAAATGCAAGTCCTTATTTTTATAGGCATCTTCCTGTGAAAYACACAAACACTGAATCAAACAGAAGGGAAAAAAAGCCTACAACTTCTCCATGGCCCTGAGAACAAATGATAGAAATCACCAGTTCCTGCTGAAGGTGAGCAGAATTGATTTGCAACCAGAAGAAACTGCTTAGCTGTGCATGAAAGGCTCAATCCCACTGTGCTGACTCAGGCAAATCTGCTGCTTAAACACGCAGCCTGACACTTCAGATAAAGTATTTTTCCAGTGCTCAAGATCRCTGTATGAAATCAAATCAATGATTCTGTACCCTGCACGTGCACTTGTGTGTGCACATCTCTGTGATGGAGCATGAGTGGGCTTCTCCCAGCTGTGGGAGAGCTGTGCAGGCAGTCTGGCTTTTTAAAGGCATGTGTCTGCAGTCATATTCACCATGCCCAATTCAAATAGAACCACTGGGCTTTTCAAGCTGCCTGAAAAATCRAAGTCAGTTATTTCACTGTGCCCACAGGCTCCCCTCTGAGCTGGGTCACACCATATGGTAAAGACAACCCAGACACTGCCCTCAAAACCCATACCCAGTGCTAAAAAATTGGTGTCCCAGAATTTCAGAAACTGCAGGCAAGAGGCAGAGTGGTTATTTTTCCTATCGGGAAGACCATTGGGAGATGGTCCTATCTTGTGAGACCCTGCAGATATTTACTACACTGTTTCTGAAAGGTGAAGTGACCTGGACTCAGAAGGGGGAGTGGGTGACAGAAATTGCAGATGACACTAAATTATTCAGGATACTTAAACCTGAAGCTGACTTTGGAGACCTGCAAAACTACTTCATGGTGTTGAGTGACAGGGCACTAAATGAAAAAGCTGATAAGCAATAAAAAYGCTGATAAGCACTGAACAACACGCTTAGGACAAAAAAAGATGTACTAAATGAAAGGCCGTCATTGCTACTGCTCTGGAAAGTGGCTTTGTCATCACTGTGGAAGGTTCTTTGAAAATATCTGTCAACACTCAAAAGCTGTTAGAAGGCAAATTGAATGTCAGGACTTGTTAAGAAAGTCTACAACACAAAATGAAGATCGTCATTTAACCTGTGAGTAAGCCTATGGTGTGCATGTACCTCAAAATCTTTGTGCAGCTCTGGTTATGTAATCTCACACCAAAAAGAAAAAAAAAGGATACTGGAAGTATCGTCTACAAAGATAAGGCTTCCACTGAGAGAGAACTAAAGCCTCAGAACAGCCACAGTCTGGAAAAGCAAGAGTCACAACAGAAGCTGTGGACATGAGGGATACAAAACAAGGGATGGAGGCTTAATCCTTGACACGGGTTCAGCAGGAGCCATGAGGGTAAAGATACCACCTTGGGGTGAGATTAACTCACAGAGCTTTGATTCCTGTGGGATTGCCAGGATGCAGCTCTGGCCTGGGGAGGTCCCATGTCCCTGACTGTTGTGATTTTTCTGTCCTTTCCCTCTTTTTGTACTCTATTTTGTACTTTTACGGGTGGCCGCTTCCACAAACAAGACACTCTTCAGGTGGACCCTTGAGCTGACCTCACCTGTCCTTTCTTCCATTACATGTTCTTGCATTCAATGTATCTGGATACAGAAACCTGTTGAGATATAAAAAGGTAACCTAACAAAATTTAAGAAAAGACAAATCTTGCTTGTGCTCTCTTAGTGTCAACACAGCCACTGAAGATAATCCTGTTTCCTCAAGGATTCATCACACACCTGACTGATTTATTTTCCATGAATTATTCTTAATCTTAGAAGTGGTTGATACAGTCATTGTTTGCAAAACCATTGGAGAAGCCTCACTCTGACTTCTCCTTTCTCGCCAGAATTCAAGTTTAAATAGAATATAAACTATCATATTTTGTCTCAAAGACTTTCTGTTCTAATTTTTTCCTTTTCTCTCCCACAGTCTTGAGGGGCCACAAGCCTGTAGCAGTGTGTGTAAAAGAAGGTATAACAGTGCAGTCTTTGATGACTTTCATATGTAGTCTCAGCAGGAGACTATGCTACTTTCTTTAAAATTATTTTTGTTGTTACAATGCCTTATTCCAAAGTTAATGGAAACCCTTTTCTATCCTGATAAGTGGTTATTGGTGCCTTTATCCAAAACTGAAGAAGCATGACACTTACTGAGTGTGCGTGTCCTTCACTTCAGCGCTTGGGGTAGTATCCTCCCTATGCATAAGGGTGCATAAGCCAGGTTCATCAGCTCTTGTTGGAACCTGCCAGATTTTGCTGCACAGGTAATCTGTRTGCCTCTGTGTGCCTCTGTCAGTGCCTGGGGATAGTCATATTTGGTCTTGAATAGGGCTTTTCATGGAAATTCTTGCTGATTGCACATATGATGGGAAGCCTTGAAGGCAATCTTTGGGTCATCACTCCCTGGTAAGAACACCTACTGGTGAATAAAATGGTTATCTTTTATTTAGCCAGTTTGTGGTTKCTATTGTGTTTTGTTTCAAATTTGTTTTGCTTATTTGAAATAATAACATGGGTGCTCATGGATTGTCCCTCTTTTAGGTTTGAAAGGTATATAATTTTTTTTTCTTCCCCTGAAGTATTATGAAAAATTTTTAATCCTGCAGGTTTCGATAAGATGTATAAATATAGTTGACAATAAAACAACTCTGTTTGTTTCACTTTTTATTAATGATGTTRGTTTATCCTTATTGAAGTCCATAGATTTCTAGCAGAACCAGCAGCCAAGAGGTCACCACAGTGGAAACTATCCCCATGTGAGAGAGGGCACTAAAAGCTGTACAGTGTCCTCAACACATGCTCCTAGATTGTCTGTAGGCAGCTATTTTTAAGAAAGATKGCTCATGGCTTTTTACAGTGTAAAGAACATGTGACATTTGAAGTGGTTAATGAGTAGAAGATAATATGTAGTGATGGGGTAAACTCAGATCACAATTTGACACGGCGGTTTATAGGAACAGAGCACCCAGTGTGGTGCAGCACTGGTAAGGGTGAACTGGGGCCAGCAGAGGTTTCTCACTTGAATCCTCTTGCTTTGGGTGTACAAAGTTCGTTCACCACAACTTTTGGAAACCATCTCTCACACCTTCCTACCACTGTACCCATGTGTTATTACCAAATGCTGCAGTGCCCCTTTCCTCCCCAGGCGCAAGCAGAAAACACACTGGGTGTGTGTGGTAACAGCTTACTCATAGGAAAATGCCTGCAAGGCCAGGAAACACATGAAACGCTAAAAAATGGAAAAGTGRCAGAAGAGGCGTAAGCAACCCCACATGTCACTCTGCCTCTTTTCGTCATGGGAGAAGAAAAATGCTTCAGAGAAGATCGTTTGTCTCCAGAGGACTCACCTCAATGCGCAAAGGAAAGACTGTCTCAAGGAATGTTTTTCACACTCTGTGCCCCGGGGCCAGAGGAAAGGCCCATGCRAATGAAATAAGGCCTGTGACAAGAAAGGGCAGAAGGGGACAGAGAAGGGGCTGTGGTGGGAAACGTGTGCATCCCTCTGGCCCCAAATCCAGGGAGGGGTCTCCAACAGAAAAACCCCAGGGGCTGCATTAGTCTCATCATACCCCCAACCACAAAAAAGCTTTGCTTGAAACTCCGTGCAGTGACTCACGCCGCTGACAAGCACTTTGCCCGTGTGCCAGTGGGCAGCACAGGGAGCCTGTGGAGTCGAACCAGAACGTGGTGTGCACCCTGGTGGAAAGTAGTGGGCTGAGATGGTGTGGGAGGTCAACAGCCACATGAGAGCAGTGGGCAGGGGAACAACACCCACACTGCTGCCTCYGTGTCACCCTTCAGGGYACAAGGATGCCACCTGTCACCCCCTCCCTCCATGGCATGGCACAACAGTCTGGCAGCACACTGGCGTTCCCAGCAGGCACAGCTGCCCCCTGGATGCCCCAGTGCCATCTGATCTTCCTGTCCTGCATCAGGCGAATTCCAGAGTCAGCCCCGGCCCGCCCGTCCGGCAGCAGCGGCCTGCAGGCCAATGTCCAGCCAGCACCTGCACTGCACAGGGCACTGCTCAGACACGGCCTGCTGCAATGGCACAGCTGCCTAATGGCCAGCTCTGCCATCCTCCAAAGGCACCAAAACTCCAGCTATTTGCTGCAGAGAAAGCACAGAGGGAAACAGTGTTTGTGGAGGAAAAAGAGGACACTTGAACAGATGTGCTGCTCCCATGCCTGGTGGATCTGTTGCCTTGTGCTGAAGGCAGCAGAAAGCACAAACCACAAAACCAGCAGGTAAATGTTGAGTGAAAGAGCTCTGTAAAAGCACCCAGCACTGATAGGGGAGCAAGATCCAGCACCCGTGGGAACAGTCCCTGGATGCCATCAGTCCACTCCATCCCCCAGGCTTGTGTCATGGCTCAGTGATGGTGAGATTTAAGAGAGGATGAAGTAGTTCAGATGTTGGAATAAATGTGATCTGCCCTTCCTGAGCACTAAGGCTGGAGCCAATGGTCACAAGCAGGTGCCCAGGGTTGCAGAGCTTGTGCCCAGGCAGCAACAACACCTAGGAGCAGCAAAGAGCCACCAGATCCCCCCAGCTTTCAGATATCTCTCCCAATATGTTAGCTAGAGTGTTTCTGAAAACTAGAACCTGAACTTGAATTGAAGCCAGGAYGTTCTTTCTGTGCTTTTGGAAGAGGAGTTTTCACTATTTTTATTCGTTGAGCTGCCARATGACTGGGTTATTTTGTCATGAGACTCTAATTTACTCAACCCTGCTGCCCAACTTATTTAACTGCTTTGTGAATTTCTAACTGTGACCCACAAAAGCACCTGTGCCCTTGCAGAGCCATAATCACTGCCCAGCTCCTCTTGTGAGGTGACATCTGCCAGGGTAATTAGGGCAGGTCTGTGCTTGGCACCAGGRAGCTCGACCTCACTGCAGGTCTGCTCAGGATAATGACCTCAGCTGAGCTCTTAAGAGACATGCTTTCCTACCAAGCCATCAAGAATTAGTGGGGAAGAAATTAGTGTTTCCTAGTTCTCTCTAGAGAAGGAAATGGTATTTTCCCATTTCATYAGTCACAGACTCTCTGCTGATTTAGGGATACCAAGGCAGTGCTAATGATGGCACTGAAAAAGCTACCAGGAATCTTGCAAACAGGTGGTGTTAAGGGAAATGCCTAGTCCTACTTCTGTGTTTCCAGGCTGCATTTACATCAAGAGCAGCCTCTGATGGGGCTAGTTGGGAACTTCCTCTTGAATCCACTCCTGTCCAAATACGCAGCTTTGTTTTTATAAGCTGTCAGAGAAACCAAAATAGAAGCACTGTCCGCTCCACTGCACATCCAAGGCCTGTTGCTAAGGTGGCATGACTGACCACTTCCAAGCTCTCTTYCCCATGACAGCATGGCATCCCCAGGCTCTGGGGACAGGAAACTGCTCACTGTTTGTGGGCAGGATGGGAGAACATGGAAAATCCCCAGTGTCTGTGGGAAAACCAGCCCCACTGCTAAGGTCCCCAGTACAGAGGTTTGGCTGCCAGGCAAATCTGCCCCTCTTGCAATGAGTTTGGGAGGTAGTGACAAGATCAGTGTCAGACCAAGGACTGAGCAAACTGGGAAAGGGGCGGTARCTTCTTGTGCTCCTTGCGCTGATGTTGTTTCTGGTGGCCCACTGCCCAGACGTGCGCTTTTCTGAATGAGAAATTCCTGTTTACGTTTTGTTTTTCTCCCACTTACACAACCTCCCAAAATGAGATTTTGAGCTTTCACCAGTTTGCAYGTTTTATTTTGCAACATGCCTTGAAAACTAGGGAGGAAAACACATACAGCAATTTTCTTCTTGTTTTGGTTCAGTTTTGCTTGGGATTTGGAGCAAAAGCAGGAGTCATTCATTTCACAGTAAGCTGTTGATGTGCCAAAACACTGCAGAAAGTCTATCTACACTGATGAAAGCAGGAAGTAGCAGGAATTTCTGGAGCAAGATTGTTCACATGACCATTCTGGGGCAGTTCTACAGACTCAAAAGTACAAAGTTCACATACAGTTCAAGTATTTCTTGAACATTTTATTGGAATGAAACTCTGCAGCATTTGTCATTTACTTGCTGCTAGATTTTCATAGCTCGAGGTGTTGGCTGCCTCTTTCTCTTATGTTCTTCAGTTATTTGCAMCTAATGCCATTAACCGAGATTCATATTCACATTTACAAGGACATTGAGTCCCAAAACCTCAGGGACTCAAGGGGCCAAGCACATAACAAATCTCCCAGGCTTATCTYAAGTACATTCCTCAGCATAGTAAGGATGGTCTGGTCCTGAACAACCCCTAAGGTTAATCAGTGGTAGGAGAGATGGAAATATGCAGAGTATGGGATATGGTATGCTCAAGTCCTTGCTCTTGAGCAAGGTCTCTTCCATATTTTTCTCAGCATTTGTGGTAAGGAGTTTCCAAATAGTAACTCCTGCAAATACCTTGAGAGGATCTTGTCCCAGAAATTTAAAAAAGAGGGAGAAGAAATGCCTCAGTGAAGAGGAAACCTGAGAAGAAAAATACTGGCTGAATGTGGTCAGCTAACTGCAGGTGCTCCTGGAGTGGAAGTACAGTGTTGGGCACAGCCATTTTCTCAGAAGTTCATGCTCCCCTTCCCAGCTTGTAGCCCAGCAGGCTGATGCTGGAACACATCCAGAAGAGACAGCATCGAAATACTTAAGGTTGCTGCACCTTCCCATTAGTTTTGGCATTGACCAATGTATTTTGAGCCCTTCAACATCTAAATGCTTGAGCTGGACAGTACCATTCATCTGACTTTGGAGAAGTTGGGTTTAACTTGGTTAAGCATCCAAACACACTGTTTCCAAGCATGAATGCACACAGATCTTCACAGGATTCTTTACTTATTCTTGATGGCTGCCAGCTGAATCTTCATTTGTGATAACCTGATGTTTTCCCTCAGAGAATTAGTATTACAGTTCAGCTATTATTTTCCTGTGTGTGATGCTCACCTTGGGATCTGTGTTTTAAGGTATTTTGGCTAACGTGACTTGTTCATACAAAAATAAGGTCAGGAAAAATATTCTCTACTTTGCCATTGTAAAGAATCAAACTTTCTTTGGAAAGTTCTGTTGCCTTGTGGTTTGCAGTAGAGACTGAAAATTGAGTTTGTGACTTGAATCAACCTAGGGAGAGCCCTTATATAAAAGTAGTCTTTGAATTAAAAAATCCCAGAAAAACGTAAAGGTTGTGAAGTCCATCAATCAGATGTTAGAAAAGGCCAGGTTTTTGGTTTTCTATCAGCTCTATGCTCTCAAATGCTCTCCCTTCTCCTCTCTTCAGTACATTGCACATAGTATTGTCTTTAATCACAGTACCAGATATGATTTTTTACCCWTTGCTCTGTGGAGTTGCTTAGAGAAATTTCCCACKGATCTTGTAGCCAATTCTACAAATTCATTTATATCTATATGTCTAAGACAACATAATAAACAAGCAGGAATCATTCAACGTTCCCATGTGCTGCCATTTGGAGGACAAGAGGATTACAGTTGGGTATCTTTGATGTGTGTTGCTCCAAACACAGGAGGAGGCAACGTTTTTCCAATCAGTGCTTAACTGAAAGGTCTCTCTTCGGGCTTTCCTCTGTGCCCTCCTCTTGGCTCCAAGGATGGCATGCCATGCTGTCTTTTCTCCTGCTTCTGAAAGGTTTTGCCTTCTRCTTCCCCTCCCAGGCAGTGATGGCCTTTCATCCGTTATGATAAAGTGAGTGACTTTGCCTGCCCGCTTAGCTTTGGGAAGTGACKTTTTCCTCTGTTTGCTTTAGAGATCAGGTTTGCAGCAGTAAGTAGCTTTCCCTTGCTATTTCTTCAGGTCGTTAGGATGGTGATCATGCAGTTAAGAACACTGCTGCACACTGGACCTCTTTCATCCAAGACCACCTTTGCAAAGAACTGCTAAGTATTTTCTTCATCCTTTCAAGGCTACATTTCTTGCTACAGTAGTTGCAACCTGCATATCTGCCTGATTCTTGTATGTCCAGTAAAATAATCTAGGAAGATGTTAATTGTATGARAGCATTAAATATTGGCTAAGAATAYTTTATATTTTGATCAAGCTTTGTGTTGTTTTCCTTTCATCCTTCTAATGTTAAGATAAATTATTTCTGCCATAGGAAAAAAGCCTTGGAGAAACCTCTGGGGACTGGAGGAAGAACCCAAACCAAAAAAAAAGAAAAAAAGCAGGAAACTACAAAAAGTGAAACAAGAACAAAACATTGAGAGAACACCAAAAATACATTTTATCACAAGAGGGCAGTACATATTAACAAGAGAGGAAATAATTTACATTTCACAGGAGGCTAATCCATTTCTTTGAAAAATTTCCAAAAGCTCTGCTGTCAGTGCTAAAAAAAAAAAAAAAAAAAAAAAAAAAAAAAAAAAGGCAGAGAAATCTTAGCATGCAATAGCAAACCATGCCTTGTGAAGTTTGTTGTACACTGGAACTGAAGGAATCTGCTCCTGGGTATCATAATTTTGTAAGAGAAATGAGAAAGCTCTGGGTGGCACAGGAGCCTCTGGTTACCCCCATTTTCCTGTTTCCCTGGCAGACAGTGATGCTGTGAATTGTTATTTATTTTGGTCATGTATGATAACACTGGCAAAATGACCCCTCTCACATCAGATTTATTTATCCTGGCAACAAAGAAAGAAATAGAAATGGTGTAATACAATCTGTTGTGTTACATCAAAATTAATTTTGCATCTCTGTCCCTTTGATCACTTTCTGAATTATGTAAATTTGAGATGTGCAACGTGAGTTAGATTTTCCTGGAGATACACATCSTCTTTTGTGCTACACTATCTCTTTACATTTCAGATCATTTGTGAACCATCACAGTGGTGTTTGCTCAAAAGTCACATTTCTTCTTGCATGAGGAAATCAGTACAGTGTTTTTGGGGAGAGAAGAGCAGGTTTTCAAGGAACTACAGAAAAGCACAGCGTAACTTTGCCAGCAACTGTTTAAAGGTCAGACAACCCKGATACTAGACCTTTAGGGACAGTTACCTGTATTTGCCAAGGAGCAACAAACTGCTGTAGTCAAGAACTCAGTGCTCAAGATGGGAGTTACTGTGAAAAGTTGTCACTATTTCTCACACTCAGAGAGCACCATCACAAGGCATGCACCCYGTGCCACTGCCAGCACATCTAGGACCTAAGAGCCTGCATCTGTGCAGGACTCAATCAGAGCCCTCTGATCTTGTACTTTGGAACTTTTCTGTATTTGTTTGTGAAACAGGATGAGTGCAGTACAAAATTATATGCTTAGTCCAGCATGAAAAATCCACAGACTTGCAACAAATACACCAATTCCCCATATGCTTACCCACAGAAAAACAGCAATACAAACCCAAGAGCAGGTTTTTCCTAAGAAAGACAGTGTCTCTGCTAAAGAAGGTTGTGTAAGTGAAATGYGAGGCCAATTCATATGCATTCATCCATTCAGAGGCTTTTGTCTTAATCTAATAGAGTGTGGTTTAGCATCAAGACTTAAAGGTAATTCGGTGTGCCATGGCACCATGCAGTGCTGCCAGCTTCTGGCTGATGAGTAGCATTGTCCTCTTTGGGGAGCAGCAGCCTGTGTCAGCTGCATAGTGCAGTGCAGACAGCTAAACCTCCTCATGGCTTCCACTGGGCTAAAACCACTTTTGCTGCACTCTGTTTTAAAAGTGACATTCCTGATAATGTAATTCATGTCTAAATGATGCCTCAAAAAATTTTCAGACTTTTACAGGCTCAGGAGTGCAGTAWTGCTTCTATAAGGAGCATTAAAAAATAAAGTATATATTTGTCAAACAGAGAAAGGAAACCAGGTCAATAAAACTTAAAACCATTAAAATTTAGAGAATAAGGGAAGCTAGAGAGAAGTCTATAGCACAAAAAGGGGATAAGTATTAATATGAAATCTGGCATTGTAGTAGATGGCGGTAGTAAAATGTTCAGAAATTAGAAAGAAAAGGAAAATCTCAACAAATATTTCTGACATATTTCAATAGGAAAGAGATGGTGCACTTAACTATAAGATTATGAAGCAGAAAAATAAATACCCTCAGGAGTAAAAAGCAGTTGTCAGAACAAACAATGGCGCCACCGACAACTTTTTTGAGAAATTTGTAATACTCTAGTGAGTTACAATTGGACACCGGTAAAGTGTTGATATTGTGCTAAAACTGAAAAAAAAACCAGAGAAGGACATATGAGGCAACTGGCTGGTAAGTTTTTCTCAGCAAAATAATTGAAAAGCTCATAAGGGAGTCAACAAACATAGCCTTAAAAATGAGAATGTGATTAATCCCTGTCAGTTTATGGAGAACAGATGCTATTAAATAAACCATAGTTTTTTACTTAGCAGCACTTGCTAATTAATATTTTTAAAATACCTCCATAATACACTAATAAATTTCACTGACTTAAAAAGAAAGAGCTGAATGAAAAAGAACTGACTTAAAATATGATTGTCCACAAGGAAATTTTTTTTAAAGGAGATACAAAAGTACTCATATGACCAGCCTACTATTCAGAATAAATAATTCAGGCAGCCATACATAGAGCTGGTTTTCATATTGGAGGCCTATTGAAGTCAGATGCATTTTAATACAGCCAGTGTAAAGTTCTACATTTAATTAAGGGATTCAGACCTACAGAGATATGGCTGAATGTCGGAAAGGGATAACTAAAGCCAAACAAGTCCTCAGACTGAAAGTTCAGCATAAATTTCCAGTGTGATAATATGGAGAGAAAATCAAAMGACAGTCCTCAGATTTTCTAAATATAAAATTAGCAAGAAAATGAAAGGAAGTGATTTTATTTCCAGATGAGGTGTTGATAAGAATTAATATGGTGATTGCAATTTTGATATTGATAAGGTGAAAAGAATCATGACAAATACTCAAAATGTCAAKCTAGCATCTTTGAGTGAGAGAATCAGAGTACAAAATCTGCTTAGATTATCAGAGTGAAATTTAGAAGTGACTCTATAAAGATTAGTAAGAAACTTGTCATGGGGAAAAATGGACAATTAAAGCCTTTTTTACACAGAAGAAAGTCAAGAGAGACAGAGCAGTAGCTTATCTTGCTTTACAGCCTCTGAAAACATAAGATTCAATCTTCTGTGCTAGAATCCGTTCTTTTTCATGGCAGCTATTTCTTGTCAAGTTATATGTCGACTCTTAGGTCTTTAGATTCCTGTACAATTAGTAGCTAAGTATCTATAATAGAGAATAAATTCCYCCTCTTAGATATCTGTTGTAGGTTAGGCTGAATTGTTAATGTAGGTTGCTCTACAATGTAGTACATCGTTATTTCATTRCAGATTCACTGTGAATTCAGCATAAATTCATCTGCACTGTGGAAGGCAAACTCTGCTGTATGGTGAATCATGGCCTCATGCACTGTCAGCAGCACCGCAGGATAAGCACTGCATAGAATAGGGCTGTCTCCAAATGATGCCATGGGGTTTGGAAAATCCTTCTACAGTGGCACAGCCAAAACAACTGACCAGCCCTCACAGGCAGAGCAGCCAGATTGTAYCCGTATACTGCAGGAACATCGTGATACAAAGCTAACGAACCATTCTCTGGGGATATCAGAGAGTAAAGTAGAAGGGGCAGGATGAAAAGTATGAAAAAAATGTGGTGGGAACAAACTGTTTAGAAATCATAAGAACATCTCTGAAAATGACTGGCGATTATAGATTTCTCAGCCTTTGGGCAGGTCTAGGAAACRTGTCTTAGGAGGAATGGCTGAGGGAGCTGGATTTGCTTAGTCTCAAGAAGAGGAGGCTTGGAGGGACCTCACTGCTGTTTGCAACTCCTTTAAAGGAGGTGGGGGCCAGTTTCTTCTGCAATACTTGCAGCGAGAGGACCTGAGGAAATGGTCTTTAGCTGAGACAGGGGAGATTCAGATTAGATACCAGAAAATAATTTTTCACTGTTTGGATAGTCAGGCATTGGAACAGGCTGCCCAGGGAGGTGATGGAGTCACCAGCACTGAATGTGTTTCAGGGCTATTTGGATGTGGCACTGGGTGATCATTCAGTGGTTTAGGGGTTACAGGGGTAGTGCTGGGTGGATTGTTGGACTTGATGATTTCTAAGGTCTCTTCCAGCCTTGATCATTTTATGATTCTTATTTCAACTCAGGAACCTTTTGTTATATTTCTCCTTCCTTGCCCAGTTGTGGAAGGACGTGACAGAATGGCTTTGCTGTAGGCATTCAGTCCTGGCAGACTGGTAGTTGATTGAATTATAGATTGACTAAAAGTTAAAGGAGTATGTTGTTCTTTTGAATTTTGTCTCTTTTGAATTTACTAATAATCATCTTGATGAGCACTTATACCTTTTGCTTGAATAGTCACCTAATTTGCCCAAGCACTCTCACAAATGGTASTACCATGTTGTTCACAGAAACATGAGATGAAGCACATGAGCTAAATTCGGGCTTCCTTCCATGAGTAGTTTTCCATTTTTTATAAAACACTGTTAAGACCAGGATTCTGTCTCAAGTGACAAGGTGACAGCTGTAGCAAAAAGATGTCTTTAATCTCAATTCCAAAATGAAATTTCGTCTTTCTTCCTGACTGAGAATGAGACCATTTTCCCTCTGCTCCTGGATTCAGCTACAGCTCAAACAATCTTGAAACACAAAATGTGGCTGCTGGTGTGCTCCCTGCTTTACAGCTCCTCCTGACACCCTGGGAAAAGTCTCTTCCCTGATTCCCAGTCATCACTGAGGGCTACCTTAATGACACAGCCTTAATTTCCTAGTGATAATCAGGTCAAGCCACATCTTTCTCAAAGATTAATTTAGAGTGCAGATGCCACCACAACAGCTGTGTAGCTCTACTCCGAAGCAGAGCACAGAGGCTCAGTCTAAAGTGCCCAAAAGTTATGGAAAAAGCATCTTGSATAAAAACTCACAGAGCAAATTGAATGAAAAGCATTTGTACAACTTTAGAGGAAGGGTTTTGACATAATTTTAAAACTTCATTAAGTGTTTGTTTTCAAAACAAACATCCCAAAATGCTGGGGGGCGGGGGACAAAGGGGTTGCAATAAAWTTTTTTAATAAAAAGGTGATGCTCCTTTGTACACACATGCACATATTTCCTAAACTGAAGTTGCAGAGATTCCATGCATTTGGTGTCCAAGTGTTTGCTATAGCAGCCTGAAAATATTCAGATACCATCATCATTGGGTGTAGGATAAAACCCTKAGACAGATGGAAGAGGGAGATACTGTACTTATACAGGACATGGTTTGGTGAAATGTGGTTATTTGTTTCTAAAAAAATAATACTTGACCTAGTTTAATTAAATGTGGGTTGTGCTTCAACATCTGAAAATTGCTTACTAAGAAATTATATTGCTTCACAAAAACCACTAGAAACCAATAATTTTTGCGGTCTGTTCTCAAAGTAAGTGAATAGGTTAGGCCACTTAAACATGTGTAATATATTTCCTTAAAAGCAGCAGTGCTGAAAATGCAGGTGGCTGAACACTGAYTGTGTTTGGTTCTGGTTTAACCAGGATTATATGCCACTTATACCAAGACAGTGAGTGTCTCTATAAAGCAGGTGGCATTTGAGCATGGTTTCATTCTTCATGGGTAAATTCTCCTTTCATACCTACTGTAATTGGTGAAAGAAAGTGGTGGTTTAGTTTATTTCATTTAAMTCAAACTTGAACTTGTGWACAGCTTTATCTAGCACCTTTAGTTAATGAAATCCTTCAGAAACACATCCCAATACATGCGACTTCCACCATGGGATCTACCTATTACTGGTCACAAGACATCAACCTAAAATGAAAACTCAGCATCTTCTGATCATTCCCAGTGTGAGTCAGGTGTTAACTTAATGACAGCTCTACATCTGCTGCCATGCTGACAATGATTAGACCTTCTAAACCAGGAATAKAATGTTTCAGTGGTCTTTATTGAAAAGAGTAATAAATGAGTCTCTTCATGAGCTGTTTCCCTCTAAGTAGTGACATTAAAAGTGAGTCTTGGCTCTGAGGACTGGAAGAGTATGGAATGGGCTTTGGGATGTTTCTGAACCTGTTAAAGCCACACCAGTTGACTGTAATGACTTTTTTAGCTCTTCTTGYCTCTGCACTGATTGCCAGAGGAACGCCAGATTTCATAACACCTGCACTATTTCTTTCTCTTAGTCACAGGACCCATGTTTCAAACACAGATCATCACAGAGTTGGTAGGAAACAGGGCCACATAATGCAGGCAAGGCATTTGGGAAAAATAAATGAGGATAACTTGGCAAGCATATGAACAACAACTAGGTCCACAGCCTGACAGGGTTGTTACTATCACTTAGATGTTTTCCTCCAGGGATTTCCATTCCTGAGTAGCAGAAAAGGTGAAAAGCACATGTGTTGGCTCAGCTATGTCAGACACTGTAAACTTCTGTGAATTTTTGGCCCAGTGTATTTTTCTAAAAAATCACTGCTCCCTGGACCCATTTACTTGTGTACATTGATTCAACATCTTGCTACTGTAGGGATGACAGAAAGTTCTACCTATCTGCAAAGTCCTAATTTTTTATTATTTCTTTGTGGAGCAATCTTGTAGTGAATAATGCTCCCAAAACACAACTGTTCTGATCAACCAGATGGATTGGCTGCATGCTAAGTGACATGTTCACTGTGGATTTACGGTACTTTGTTCCATGCCTCAGCACCGATTTTTGAAGTCAGAGCTGATAAACTAATTAATTTTTTTTGCAAAAGTTAGTAAGCTGCAAGYGGCAGTTTTATGCACAGGATCTCAYGTCGTTTAACACTGGCACAGGAAAATGACTGGACCATGCTGGGAAAAGTGAGCTGTTAATGGGACAGATGGACACACAATGAAAAGGAAAATTCCCTACTTGGAAGATATTTCAAAATAATTTATTTAATTAGCTTTTAGGGAATGGTAAACTTGAAATTACAGCAATTTTAAGTGCTTTTGAGAAAACAAAACCAGTGTTTACCAGGAGCTCCTAAACATGTCATATAAAAAAACAATGGGTTCTAAAGGATATATAATATTTGTAATTATGTGGCAATGGCTAAAACATCCAAGCCTAACTCATCATTCTCATGCTAGTCTGATGTAATTTTATTAGGTAATTCTTATTAATTACCTTGACACTCAAGCTTCACCATGGCGTTCTGGTCCAATTATATCAAGTTTGAGTATTACCTCTTTGAAGGACATTCAATGCAATGATGAATCTCAGAAAATTTATTTTGTGGTGATGGTGCTCCCCCAGAGAATAAGACCCTCTTCAGGTCATCTCCTTTTCCATCTCTCTCCTGAAATCTTTGAAGGATCAGGGAGAGTTTCTAAAAAAAAAAAAAAAAAAAAAACCAAAAAAAACCTACTTTATGCTCACAGTGAGACCCAGAGCAAGAAGAAATGGCAAGACCCTTTTGAACACATAAGACACCTTCTCTGAAAATTTAAAACTGTTGATTACTGCCTCATATTCATCACTTTCTCTAAATGCCTTCAAGTATCACTTAATTCGGAATGTTTTAATTTAGAAGACTTGGTCMGTTGCTTCTGTTTATACCCTGCATTGAACTGATGGATCATCTTGGCACTAGTTGTATTTTCCCTTTCCATAGTTATTAAACAGAGATCCTGCCATTATAAGCAAGAATGTCATATCTCTTATCTACCATAGCAAATGCAATTTGAAACCCCACTTTACATGTGGGTGGAATGAGAAACTTTTCTGTAARTCTGCAGTAGAGTAATAAGGCTTAAGAGAAAGATCTTTTAAGGTGAAGTCCAAATGCAGTTTCAAGATAAGAATCTCCTTAGTGAGATAAGATTGCCACAACCTGCATGCTGGTATTAGATCAAAAGTAACTGCTTACTCATTTCTGAAAGTTTAATTCTAATCACAGACACATAAGACACTTTCCTGTGTGTCTCTCTACTAAAAGACCAGAGGTTAAGGTATGTTTGTAATCAGCAGGTTTTGGAAGGTGTAGAACTGTATATATGTCTGAGTAATCAGATGAGAATAGTTGTCTTTGCTCATATTAAATAAACTCTAGTTTATAATTAATTCACTTCTCAATGACACTTGTTTTACAGTCCTCTCCATTTTTTGAGGTCTATTAAGAAATGTAAAAYACCTATACCACTTTCTGTATCTGTGCAGGCTCTGTTTTTCTTTTTAATCCCTACTAAGTGCATTTAAWTACACTGCTATTTTGAAATTTTCATGTGGTTTTTAGGAGCTCAAATAGAAGTCTTATTTGTCAAAAGAGAGTAATGCTTTTCAAAGGTGCAAAGATGGTACAGTTGTGGCTTTGTTGTACACAGCTTCTGGATATGTAGAATCATAGAAACATCAAGGTTGGAAGAGACCTTTGAGATCATCAAGTCCAACTGTCTGCCCAGCATTATCACTGTAACCCCTAAATCCTCATCCAGTGCCGCATCCAGACACCCCTTAAAGGCATTCARGGCTGGTGACTCCATCACTTCCCTGGGCAGCCTATTCCAATGCCTGACTACCCAAACACCAAAAWTTTTTTCCTAACATCTAATCTGAATCTCCCCTGTTTCAGTTTAAGGCCATATCTTTGGGTCCCTTCAATGTAGGTATTGCAGAAGAGACTGGTCTTCACCTCCATTCAGAGAGTTGTAGAGAGCAATGAAGTACCCTCAAGCCTCCCCTTCTCAAGTCTAAACAGACCCAGCTCCATCAACCATTCCTCATAAGACACGTTTTCTGAACTTTTCATGAGCCTTGTTGCCCTTTGCTAGACACATTCTACCACCTCAACSTCCTTCTTAAAGTGAGGGGCCCAGAACTGAACACAGCACTTGTGGTGTGGCCTCACCAGTGTCGAGTACAGGCCCTACCCTCCAGCAGGTCAAYATTCCCACTCAATTTAGTGTTACTTGCGGATTTACTGAGAGTACACTCACACTTCCCACATCCGGATTATTGGTAAAAATGTCAAACAGGACTGGACCATTCAATGACCAGTGTAATTTGAATGGGACAAACCTTACGATAATAAGTTCCAGTTACAGATCTTGATGTCTTTCTAGGATTTGCAGTACCTCAAGCTTTTCCTGTTCTGAGGAAACATAGAAGGCATCCTCATGACAGGGCCCAAATTGAATAGAGCATCCTTCTTCTATCTATCCCTCCACAACCATCTCCTTCTCCTCCCCACATCTCTGGGTGCTCACACACCCACCATCTCAGCTTGCACGCAAAAAAATTACTCCCTCCAGTGTTAGTTTTTTCTTGAGTTCCTCGCAAGTAATATCCAGAGGTGACACTGGCTGAAGGTTTAGTGCCACTGTGAAAGCCAACTCTAGAATCGGTATCCAGCATGCAAGCTGCTGGCMACAGTGGTAGAGACAGAGTGAGGGTAGGATGGAGTCACCTTGGCCTTGTTAAGAAACACAGAAATAGGTGGGCTAAGGATTTTGTGGTTTTGCTAAATTTCTTTTGCAAATGTGCTTAGTATACTATGTTGTTTGAACATGGAGTCCTTRCTACAGGTGTATTTATGTATGTGTGTGTGTATGTACAAACACCACATGTATCTGTGGCAGGGCTGCTTAATTACCAAGTTTTTTATTTTATTTTGTTACAAAGATGAAATTTCTCTTTTTTTATAAGGGTTTTGTCCTTTGACAGCTTCTGGCAAATAACAGGTGGAAACAGTTGGAGGGCAAAAGGCTGAAATATTCACCATTGCCCTGAGAATTTAAGTCAAGAAGAAAAACAATTTCTTGTCAATTTCTTCTGATTTTGTGAAGCCGAACTTGGCTGCTCCTTCTCATGTGAATTTGAACAGTATCAATCACCACACAGAGGTTTTAGTGTTCACTAGTTTTCTTTTCTCCTCTTTTACCTAGGTGCAGCACATTTTTCTGGTGGTACTGAACCTGTAGATGAGTAAGATTTCATTCTTGACCGTCTTGGCTGCTGGTACTACACTTTCGTTTGCCGGGGAATTCATAACAAATGTAACCCTGCGGTTAGTGCACACTTATACAAAACCTGTGACCATCTGTGAGCAATAAATAGCTTAACCAGGACATTTTTCACCTGAGTGAATTTTCTTTCAGTTGTAAGTAAAAAGTAATTTTAACCTTTTTTCTGCCCTTCTACTTTCAAATACATTTTTTAAGATCTTTTCCCCTCCCTCAGTGAGTCATCCAGGGAGGTGATTAACTTCAATCTGCCAAAGTATCGGGTAATTAATAAGTTCCTCAGAATTTCTGATCTGTTTAGCTCAGAGGCCTTTCATCTGGGCATGCTGCAGTGTCAGAGGGACATCAAGCCTTCCTCCTCCTTCATCAGAGCACACAGAAATCCATTTCTGACCATCTGACTTTCACAGCACGCCCCACATTTGCAAATCYCATTGCACATGTGCACTGTTCTGCATTGGGAGAATGGAATGGAATGGAATACACAGGACTGTTAGTCCCTGTGTCATGGGGTGGTGGCATATGCTGGGTGGGAAAGGGACTGATAGAAGCATAAATTCAATGGACCTGCAGTGACACAGATCCCCCAGGCAGCCCCATGTAGAGTAGAGGAGTTGTAAAAATTACTGGTTTGAAGAATGTCACACCACACAAAATCTGGTAAAGAAATTTCTCTCCCACTAGAGGATGTGGTTGAAGGTCCCTAGTCCAGTCCTGATTTTCAAGATAGAAATGTCAAGAAAATTTTGAACATGAACAAAGCAATCTTCAATCTCTTAAAACACATTATAATGAATCCCAAGAATATGTCTAAATGAATGTCTAAAAATTCCCTGATGTATTTTTCTTGATGGTTGGATGGAAAATCAATATTTAGGTTTTAGTTAGCTGACAGTCRATTTCAGCTGGGGAGCATTTGCTAAAGCAAAAGGTCACGTCTGAAAGATGTTTTATATCATAGAGGGAACAATGSTCACACAAACTTGAAGATAAAAATGCTGCACAAAATTTGTTCAACACCAAATCCAACATTTTGCTTCCATAGTATGCTGTAACTTCTGTATTTCATTCAGAAGCAATGTCAGCTCTAAACAACATTTCACCCAGGGGGAATTAGCCACACATTTTCAATCAGACAAAAGTGCTTCAGGATTGGCAGTATTTTGGTTTATGCAAAGCACTTCTATTTTGAAAGCATTATGCATGAACATCACATTTCTTTAGATAACTGACTGAACATTTTGCCTCATCAAACATTTTAGCAGTACTGCTCTTGATGGTAAACAGCAGAACTGCTGTAACAGAATGAAATACTGAAGAATATGCAGAAATGGTTTTCAAGCAATCCATAAAACACCAAACTTTAATTTTTGATCTGAAAATGGTAGTACTTGTATTTTGGTTACAACAAGTTGAAATTCTGGGCAGGGGAAGAAGTCAGGACTTTTTAAGCCAGCTTCTGGTCATATCCTTTAGATATGTCATAGTGGTCAGGGAGACAATTGAAGCTCACACTAGAACAAAAGCCTCATCTATAAATTGTTGAGATACAGAAAACATTCCTCAATGTTTCTGAAAAGTTTTACATTGAAGGACAATATTGCATATTTCTAAGAAAGCAACTCATTTCTGATTGTATTAAGGTATGGAGGTGTTTGACTTGAAGAAACCTTCCAGTTCAGCCACCATTTCTACTTCTATGCAACCATAGTTCTTGCTATAGACAGAGTATATCATTTGCACTGCATTTACCTCCAGGCCCTTTTTGATATCAGCAAAAAAAATCCAGATTGTTTCCTCCTGCGGAACCACAATAGTCTTTTCTCTATTGCTTCACCAGAAGAAGGCTGTCACAAGGCTCCATGTCAAAGGATGGGAAACCAATATGGTATTTATAGCCTGTGTTATGATATTGTGTTTGATGCTGTAATATTTTTATTTATTTATTATTTGCCATTTATTCATCAAGRTTATTTCTCATACATGTTGTAACAGAGCTGAGGCATCTTAAAACTATAAATTACTGAGTCAAGTAGTTTAAACCTGAATTCCTCCTCTACCTCTTCCATCCTTATTTTCTTTCTCCTAGAACTATTTCAATATACTGTTGCTGGTCTCATGAAAAAGATAAGGCAGCTAGACCATTGCTAGAAGATATCAAAAAGTCTGGTTTCCATTCTGAATAATGGAAATTGCTGAAGCCAAGGAAATTGGTGTTTCCCATGGTCTGTCTCATCATTACATTTTTGTTAAGTGGAATTCCCCTTCATGGGGATTGATTCATATGGCAGAGGTGTGTGCCAGCATCCAAAGGCTGTAACTCTGTTCAACACCATTTTAAAGAGCTTAGAAGGGCCTGTAGAAGAGACGCTYTTGAGCTGGGATTTCTTTAAATAAGTTTATTTTCTTAAAAGTCTAGGAAATTGCAATTACCAAAACAAAAGAATGTTAATTTCTCATTAAAGCCAAGTCACCAAGCATAGGAAACTCTACAGCTCAGGACACCCACACAGCTGTCGTTTGTGTCCCTTCTGTCTATAAGTCATAGAAAAACATGGAATCATTTAGGCTGGAAAAGTCCCCTAAAATCATTGTGTCAAATCATTAACTCAGCACTCCCGCGTTTACCACTGAACCATGTCCCTAGGCACCACATCTTCCCTTTTTTCAAATACCTACAGGGATGGTGACTCAACCACTTCCAGGGGCAGCCTGTTCCAGTGCTTGACAACGCTTCTGGTGATTTTTTCCTAATATCCAATYTAAACTTCTCCTGAGGCARCTTGTGTCTGTTCCCTCTTATCCTTTCACTTCTTAAGTGACAGAAGAGACAGATCTCCACTCCTTCAATATCATTTTAGGTAGCTGTAGAGAGTCATAAGTTCTTCCCTGAGACTCCTTTTCTCCAGGCTAAACACCCTCTGGCTCTCCAGCCACTSCTCACAAGATTTGTGCTCCAGACCCCTCACCAATTTCTCTGCCCTTCTCTAGACAAGCTCCACTGTCTCTAGGTCTGTTCTCTTATAAGGAGCCCAAAACTGAACACAGGTTTGAGGTAATCATGACAATATCTTATTAGATGATAGCCCATTTTAATCTTTCTACCCACAGGACTACAGGTCCAATGAAGCAGAGGAAGTGCAATATGCAGAGGAAGACCTTGAGTTGCACAGTGGACACTCCAGCTCATAAGAGCTCTCCCTCCCTTGTGACAAAAGTCAGAAAATGTGCAGTACATGGGTGAAAAAAGATTTCATAGAGAAAGCCTGATTTTGGCTGTAACACAGTACCTTTAAGAACTGAGCCTACTAGACAGGTCCATTTGGATGCCAGGAAATCAGCAGAGGCCTCTATGGATAGTGGTGAGATCTGGGCTGTTCCATARGCAGAGCTTTCTTTTTTACTCTCCACAAAAAGCGTTCACAAGCAATAATGTAGTGGAGCACAGTGATTTAATAGATTCATAGAAGATAAAGCTTTGTAGGTTCCAAGCAACACAGAAATATCAAGAAAGCCACAAGTTACCAATAAAAAATGTAGTAGGAAGTAAATTACAAACTACAGCTGTGACCATAGATATTAGATTACTACACTGAAAAAAGGTATTCTAGAATTTATGTCAGATGTACCAAGTGAGATTGATTTAATCTCCTGTGTTAAGTGAAATGGAATYTGAATAAAGAAATGTGGATTACTGAAGCTCTACATTCTTGAATAATTTTTCMGATTAACAATTTTAATACAATTTACAAACTTCCTAATATTTTTAACTCATCATCATACTCAGTTACAATTAGGACTATAAAAAACAATAAGGTATTTTTCTCCTCAAAGGAAGCAGATAATATAATCCATATAATCTACATAATCTATATTATCTGTATATTAACAATATAGATTAATTAATAACTTTGTTAATTKAGACTAAATAAGGACATTTTTCAAACTAAAGAAAAATCAGTCCTTCTTCCTYCTATAACATTCTATTTTTGGTAAGACTGTTGAGGCAGTTCTCTAATTCACAGTTTCCACAGCCTCTCTGACAGTCAGGGACCACCTCCAATGTGGGAAGCTGGCATCTGCACCAGGTCAGAGAGAGATACAGCTTTACATGTTAGTCCATCCTCATTTGTGGACCAAATACCAGCTAGTACCAGTGAGCCCAGCAGGCAGATGAGCAGCCCTTCACTCACCTTCAGTCCCAGCTCAATACATTGGACATTTTGCTGGTTTTCACCAAGATTGTCAAAGATTTTCTAGAAGAGGCAAAACATGTAGAAAACACATTTTGCTGAAATCTCCATTCCTAAGGCAAAATTAAAAAATCAAAGCAATTCAGTCCAGGCCTGTTGTTTTCACACATATGGATCAGAAAGCAAGATCTGAAAGACTCTCAATTAAATCAAAAGCTGTTAAGGTAAAGTGCTATGGATTAACTCTGCAATGTAGTCATTGCTGATGTTTTTACACAGTGCATGAATATGATAGACAGCATTGCCATGCATGGCAAAGTTGTAATAATCCTATAGTATCTAGAGGTCAGGCCTTTTTTCTAGGCAAAGTTCAATCTGCGTGTCAGCAGTATAACTCAGACCTATCTTTAAAATGTTTTTCCACGGAAACCAAGTGTTTTGAGGGAAGCTGCAGCTACAGGTWCACAGAGACTTGAGTTCAGTGATCAAGCCTGCTGTTAATAACTGACTGATAGCATCATACTAAGACAGCTGCTTGATATCATATCTTGAACTGACAGAGATACTATTTTACAAGTGAAACAGCTCAAGGAAGTAGTTTGCCTCAGTTTTATCTTGGTGCTTTTACAAGTGTATTGCTATGATGCTGGGGTGAATTTCATTTCCCTGGAACACAGCAATGAGAGTGATAAATACTGCTTTTTTCCATATCAATTAATGATTTAATCCTATAATCTGTAATCCTTGAAGGGTGAGGCAGAAATATAAATCACCTCATTTACATTGAGCTCTGGGGTAGGTGTGGAAAGCAAACTCCTGCCTCATCTCTGTAGTATGAGGCTGGGCATAGCAAACAGGAGAGGGATTAGGTATTTAAGAGATTTAAACAGACCACTTAGATGCTTTTCTCCAAATGGCAAAGATTCTGTCTTTTTACTGGGTGAACTGAACTTCACAGGTGTGATTCTGGCTTTCAGTCTCTCTCCTTGGACTCGATGATCTCAAAGGTCTTTTCCATCCTAGATGATTCTGTGATTCTTTGATTGACTCCTTCTCAGGCAAATTCTGCCCTGGGATGCAGCCCTGCAGTCAGAGTTTGTGCAGGATGAATGCGTTCCTGGCTTCTGCACGCTGGCACCTGTATTCCTGCTCAGGTAACAACAAGATGGTGCAGGARCCCTCTGCCTTCGTGCATGGAGGAAGCATCTGGGAATGCTTCCCTTTCACTCCTTGCTAGTGCATTGCAGCCTGGTTTTTAGATCAGTAATGCAAAGAGTAATTTTAGCTCATCACATCTCCACTCTGCCCCAGGAAAAAAAGAGCTCTGCATGTCTCCATGAGGTCACCAAATTTCCTAGTTTTTGTACAAAGCTGAATTAGATAACGGTACAAGCCTTCCTGGCACAGGAAGGCATGAGCCGTGCTAATTTTCTGGCTGGGATTCCTATGGATCACATACTGCTTGCAAACCGCTTGGACAGGCAATAAAGAAAAGCTTTGTTTGAGATACTGGGAGGCACTGCAAGCTTCCCAGCCTAAGCAGTTTTATATGATTATTTATATATTACCTGTGAAAGAAAAATATTTTTTCACTATTTTGTTTAAAATGTACAACAATGGTTTTGAACATTTATGCAGAGYATAGATGCAAATAAAACAACGTCTATCCATTACACCAATTTGGTAATTGGCCAACAAAAAAAAAATCATAAAAAAGGAACATACTGAAAATTACAGCGGAGGGACAAACCGTAACAACAAAATGGAAAATGAAAACGGGTGTTGGGAAATTGCGTTCTGTAGTTTGTGATATTAATCATCTCAGGATTTAGTATTTCCTCATTAAATAATCCTTTGCTTTACAATTACTACCAAACCTTTGGAATCTATATTTTGGAATATTTAAAGCAAAACATGTATGTACATAGTGACAAAGCTCAATTTAAACTYAGTATTTTTAACCTCAGTTAAATTATTTTATTTTTTAAATTTATTTCACACCTTTTATACCAAAGTTGAGGCCTTTGTCTCACATGCACACACATACTCATAGTAACCTGCTCAAAAATCCCCGACTTTAGGAAACTGCATATCCAGCAGAACACAATAAAGGTTAGAAATGTTCATTTCTTCAAAGAACAGAGAACAGCTATTTCTACGTGGCTTGTACTTATTTTCTTATCATGCATACAAATGTAGTGCTGGCAGTTTCTGGATTACTGCTTTTTATTTAAACTAAAAAGTCAGCTCGATGCCAAGCAGATTGGTTGCCATGAAGTTCCAACTCTCAGTAAAGTAATATTATYAAACTCTCATTACATTTTTCCATTTAAGAATGCATGAATAATGTGCAAAAAAAGGTGCTACACTTAAGGCAGAGCAGGTCATGCTRCCTAATGTTTGCATTGCTGGACTCTTCCCAAGGGAAGATTTTTTTTAAAGTGGTTTATAACCCTGTTAGATATTTGGGTCTTTCATGCTAGGAGTCCAATCCAAGGTGATTATTTTTTCTTAGCTCACCAAAAACCATTTAATCACTTCCAAGCATACATTAGAGGGAAAAAAGCCCTGGCTCTGTTGGTGTTAACAAAAYCTCTTGATCTTTCTGATAGCTTTTATGCTTCTCTGTCAAATGAAACCTAGTGGTGGGTGCACTATGTGTCAGGATTCCTTACTCCTACTGCTTTGAGAGTTGGACAAACTATAGCCATGGTATAAACATTTCAAGAAACTGTGGTTTACAAATTATCAAGAAGGTACTGTTTCCTTCATTTTAGGAAACCTCCATTTTAGTAGATAAAATCTCTGATGGGCCTTTCTCCCCAGCGAGCATTCTGCAACCTCTTGGCCCTTCCAGCCCGAAGCCAGCCATACATGTACTTTCTCAGATCTCTTGCAAGTGGCAGGGCTAGAGATGGACCATCCTCACAGAGCAGCTAAGCAGATTTCTCCTGACTGCAGCTCAAAAGATAGCAGCAGGATTTTTCCTGTACAGTTGTTTCCAGATCCTCCAATCTAGGACAAAGCTCAAGAACAAAAGTTCCCTCAACTGATACTCTGAGTTTGTTGGAAATAGACTAATAGAAACAGGAAGTTTTGGCAGAAATATTTCAAATTTTCATTTTAAAATTATTTGAAGTTACTCAACTTCTGCAAATTTGCAGGAGAACACAGAGGAGATTTCAACAAGATCTGTGAGATGTCCACTAGAAATCTGCCAGTTTTCCTGCCACCCACCACCCCTATGCTGTCCCCTCATTCCCAGATACAGAGCGAGGATAGCTGCAGGTTGCTCTGTCCTTCAGTCTTCTAAGATGCAAGCAGCTCCATTTCCAAGTTTCCTTGCCTCAAGGCTGATCTTGTCTATGGTGAACCACTCCTCAGATTTACACTGTGCTGGAGACTCCAATCTCATGATAAATTATGACTACAACCCATTTCTCTCTTTGAAGTTTTGTCATAACTGACAAATAGAGTAGACTATAACATGACAAGAAGATCCTTGTCACCAGTTCTGCTGCAGCCAGCCATGGATGGATTCTGTTTTGGGAAGAGTGGCACAGGCAGCTCTGAAACGTCTTTTTCTAGCATTTCTATTTGGTCAGTAATGCCATGCTCTTGGCTTTCTGCTCTCATTGAAAATTAATTTTGTCTATTTTACAGAGTAGTTGTGAGGATTTTTTAGTTTGTTCTCATGTATGTGTCAGATGCCCTCAGTGCTGCAGCAGCCAATGAAAGAGCTGGAAGCCATGCTGGGGTCTGGCAGGATGTGTTGTGTCAAGGGGAGGGAAGTGGATTCTAATGGCTGTTCCTGGCATGAGCTTTGCACTGGGCCAGGAAAAGGAGCTGGGCCAGACCCAGCCACACTGAGATCAGGGAGTGAGGGGATGGTTGCCCATCCAGCACAACATCTCACTGCTTGGAGGCCTCTGTCAGTCCCCTGATTGCCTCCCTCCTTCCTGGGATCTTGTGTTTGCCCATCATAGGTGTGGGTCCATGGGTACCACAGCCCCTAATACTGYCCTAGGGAAGCAATGGGAGGGGACAGCTGCACAGACCAACGACCCCTCAGCAGGGGCTTTTGATGAAAAAGTGAAAAATATCAACAAAACAAGCTCTCCTTTCCCCTCTTATTCAGAATTAAGTAATAATGATTTGAGTCATATGGGTAAGAGTGAGTTTGAGTCATTTGGGAAAGCACAACTTCTGCTTCCTTTCAACAGCTCTTAGTTGAGTTTGCCGTAGTTTTGATATCTTCATTACCTGAGCACTACTTACTTATAGATGTTATTTCTAACAACCGTCCACCCTCTAGTTTTACTAATAAATACCATGAATGTTTACCATTTTTCTCCTTCTTAGTCCAAACTTATTTCCCATGTCCAGGTTATACATTACCCACGAAGTAGTCCACTATTTTCAAAGGATCTAAGGAYTCCTACGTCAAACAGAAGTATTTAGGAAATATTTCTCATTCTTCATGTTAAGGAAACTTCCCTGTCCAACCATCCAGAAGCCACTCTGGCAGCCACTCTTGCACCACCCGAGCCGGGACCAAAGCCCCTTTGAAGTTACATTCCCCACACTCACAGTCACACCAGGTGTCCTTGCCAACTTCACCACAGGTTTSCTATAGCACAGCCTCAGACATTCAGATCCTTAAAATAATTTAATCATGGTGCAATAAGTAAATAACAAAGTAACAGCTCGAGCTGGGTGCCTCCAAGGAGGGACCCCTAACAGTGGAACCACTGGGCTTTTATACCCCCACAGTCTCGGGACAGCAAAGTCTGAGGTCCCCAGCTGCTGTCTCTGAGTGTCCCACCCCCTTGCTGCACCACAGATCCCCATGCCACAGATCCCCATGCCCTTTGTCCTGCAAAAGGTGGGCAGTTCACGGCATCTTGTCTCAGCTCGGGCTCATGCTCCCAGAGCTCAACCTGCAGCTGGCCCAGCAGCTTCCCCCTGAGATGCCTGCACTGAATGTGCTCCTCAACACTGCATCGTTTGCAGTGGGCACTGTTAGTGCATCACGTCATGTTACCTTAAGGTTAAGCCTTGACTGGTGGTTTCCCCGAGTTAGAAGGAATCAGTGCAGGCTCCAGCAGCAATCCTGCCACAAACCAGCTGGGCTGCAGCAGTGATTTCATCATCCTCTGACACTTGCTTCGGAAAAGAGGAAATTCGTTTTATGTGTAAAGATGGCATTTATTGTCAACATAATCGAAATCTTAACAGAGTAATCAAGGCATCACTATTAGCACTGATGTAATTATTGTGGGAAAAGAGAAAAAAAAAATAAATGAAGAATTCTGTTACAGAGGAAAAGTTCAATTCCTATGTACACACATCCTGGCTATTTCTTCGGTGTTGTGCTCAGCCTTCCACTGCCCMTCAGGATCCTAATATTGTTGGTTGCACTCCAGGGAGCGGGGAGGCACATGGCAAGTTATTCACAGCCCAAGCCTGTTGCAGAGAGAAATACAGTGCTGATGTCAATGGCTTCTTCCTCAGTCATGGTGTCATCTGCAGGCTTGCTGAGGGTGTGCTCAATGCCACTGTCTCTCTCACAAATAAAGATATTAAACAGTGCCCATCCCAAAATACTCTCCTGAGGAAGACCACTAGTTTGGACACTGAGSCACTGCCTGCAGCTCTTTGGATGCAACCACCCAGACAATTTCTTATGCATCAGATAGTTCACCACTCAAACCCAAATATCTCCAGTTTAACAGAAAAATATTATGTGGGATCATGCCAAGGGCTGGACAGAAATCCATGTAGACGACATTAGTAGCTCCTTCCTTGTTCACTGACAGCTCCAGATTAGTCAGGAATGGTTTGCCCCTGGTGAAGTCGCACTGGCTGTGTCTAATTTGTCTCCTTGTCAGCCATATGCCTTGACATACCTCCCAGGAGTATCTCTTCCATGGTCTTACTGAGCACAGAGGTGAGGCTGTTTGCTTGATATTTCCCAGGGTTTTACCCTTTCAAAACCATGGATCTGATGTTTCCCTTTCTTCACTGAGCATGGACTTCACCTGATAGCCATGACTTTTCAAATACAGTGAAAATCAGCTTAGCTGCTAAATCTGCCAGTTCACTCAGGACTCCGGGATGCATCTCTTCCGGTTCCCCAGGTAATCTCAAACCTGATTCTCTCTTACAATGGGCGAGTCTTCATTGTCCCAGTTTATGCCTTGAGATTCAGAGGCTCAAGATCTGTTGAAGAGCACTTGCSATTGAAAACTGAGGCAAATAAAAATTTATGGTGTATGTTATACCATCAAAAAAAATTCTGATCAAGCAAGTGAAATGAAGTGTCAGGCATGTCAAGACACATCTAGGAAAAGYGAGACCTGAGGCTTTGTAAACTCAGTGCAAAGTCTGTGGTCTGTTTGTTGGAGTGGCTATGTTGCACATACAAGGCTGAAGGGCCACACTAAAACAGGGATCTGTGTAACTGAGTCAGTCCAAAAGTATTTCCCCATGTAATCATGAACGTTCTGAGAGCCTTTTTGCTATTGCAACCTTGCCTGAGAAGATCCAATTCTCTCACATCTCACTCATCMACTTGGAAGCCCAGTGAAGTATTTAGGACAAATAACCATTAATTCCAGCTGACTTCAAGCAGTTTTTGATACTTGGCGCCATAACACCATCAGAGTCAGAAGGGAACATTCAGGCAATGAATGCACCTCCTGCACACAAGATGCTTCCCTGTGCTTACAGACAAAAGGTTGTACAAAAGGTTAAAAAGTCGTGTTGTCTAYGGGACACATCCTGCCCCTGATGAAAGGTAAAACAGGAGAATTCTGAGAGAGTCAGTAAAAMATAACAGCATTAAAGGTGGTGATAGTCACAACAGTAACTATCTACTATTTTTTTTATTTTGCAGTAAACTACTGTCTTTCTGCAAAGACGTCTGTATCTGATAACCTGGGGGCAGCTTTAGTCCAAAGTCTTTGAATTTATGGTGAATAATTTTATTATGATGATGAGTCAGAAGCTGGTTTTCAGTGAAACAAATGATGAGTAAGCTGCAACAAGGTAATTTTCAAGGAAACACCTCAGTCAAACAAGACCTGCTGCAGCCACAGAGGTATAAATTACTTTGCTGGGCTTCTCAACAAAGAGAAACACATAACCACAGGAAGCAAGCACCCCATTTCATGTCAAGAGTCTGTTCTTTCTGCTCCTGAGCGGCTCTACAAAGAAAGCACACCCAAGGAAAACCAGAAGGTTTTCACACTTTTCAGTGGGTTTTATTCTACAGTTAAGAAGAAAGAAGAAGTCCCAAGCCCAGCAGAATTGCCATGAAAAGCAAAGCCCTGCTTTTGTGCCCTCAGCTTGATTCAGCTTCTTGCTTCTTCCTCTGCTTTTGTTAGAACAGAAGTGAAAGCATTTAACAATGCACAAAGTATCAACATGGGAAAGGTGGCAGAACGAAAATATTTTTAATCCCCAAAATTTGCACMAATGTTGGGTTTTTAAGGAAAATTAGGTCATTCATTTTAAGCCTGCCTGTGCTTGGCCCTCTCTGCATATCCAAGCTCTGAACCTGCAGGACACCACAATGGCTTTGAAACTGTTCTTTCAAAGCTTTCTCACACACTGCTAGATGAATTTCCCTCTGCTCTTGTCTTTAGCAGTTCAGCTTAAATGCGGCTTTTAATCTGTGCTCTCCTTCCCTAAGATGCCCTGTATGAAATCATATGAGAAGAATGTCCCCCAAAGCTTTGTGAAATTTTACAGAAGGAAATAYGTTACACCTGGCAGCAGGAAGACATCTCTTCACTCATTTTCCTTCTGGAGGAGCCAGAGAGCTTAAAATGAAAGTAGCAGGTGGGATACTTTTCCGGTTTTCCCTTTCTCTCCTAAAGAGGGAGCTGGAAAATTGGATTGGGGTTTTTAATGTTAGGGTTTAGGGCTTTTTCAACTAACCTCATAGCTAGCTGCAARCTATTAATTAAATTAATTTTCTATTATTTCTTTGAAAGAAAGCACTTGCATCCAGTGGTTTCTTTAATCAAGTTTTAGGTTGTCAGAAAAAACCTGAGTGGCAAAATGCTAATGGAAAAAGCTCAATTAATGGATGTTTCTTTCAACTCCAGGCTTGGCTTTAATGTGACATATGTGGTTTACTATGGCTATTTTGTATGCATTTCACCTCTTACAAATATTAAATGGAAACAGGAGATTTCCTAAGTGCCACACCAATATACCCATGATGACTTTGAAGGCCAGATGCTGTCTTCCTTCAGTGACCACCCTGTTCRCCCATGCCTCAGTAACTCCCAGTCTCTGAGATGTCAGCTTATTCCCAGACAAATGAAAATAATAATGTTCTCTTGTGTTGAATATTATAGACATTTCACATCATGCAATTCTGACAAAGGCATATTGAAATTKAAGAACCTACGATGGAGTGACTGCATGAGCAGACAAGAGAAGGGTTACAGTRGTCATTTATCTGGAAAGCCTTTGACATGGTCTTCCACAACACCCTTCTCTSAAAATTGRAGAGAGATGGATTTGAGGGGTGGGCTGTTAGATGGATAAKAGAGTGGTTGGATAATTGTGTCCAGTGGTCAGACAGTTGCATCCAGCTTTCACCAGCTCAGGGTCCCAATGAGCATCAGTGGTGTCACTAAGGGACTGATGTTATTTAATGTCTTCATTAATGACACAAAGGGCACCCTCAGCAAACTGGCAGATGACCCTGAGTTGAGTGGTGCAGGTGACACACCTAAAGGACAGGATGCCACGCAGAGGGACCTGGGCAACCTYGAGAAATGGGCCTGTGGGGATCCCATGTGGTTCAGCAAGGCCAAGTGCAAGATGCCCCACCTGTATCAGGGCAAACCCTGGTAATCAACGCAGGCTGGGGGATGAACAGATYGAGAGCAGCCCTGGGGAGAAGRACCTGGGGGTGCTGGTGGAGGAGAGGCTGGACAGGACCCAGCATTGCGTGCTTGCAGCTCAGAAAGCCAAAAGCATCCTGCATCCAAGGCAGCGTGGGCAGCAGGGTGAGGGAGGGGATTGTGCCTCTCTGCTCGGCACTGGTGAGACCCCACTGCAGTGCTGCAGCCACGCTGGGGTCCCCAGCACAGAAAGGACATCGACCTGTTCTATCAAACTCAGGGGAGGTCACCAAACTGATCAGCGGGATGGAGCACCTCTCCCATGAGGGAAGATTGAGAGAATCGAATTTGTTCAGCCTGAAAACGAAAAGRTTTTGGGGTGACCTCATTGTGGCCTTCCAGTACCTGTAGGAAACCCACAAGAAAGCTGGAGAGGGACTTCTTACAAGGGCCTGTAGTGACAGGACAAGGCATAATGGCTTCAGACTGAAAAAGAGCAGGTTTAGATTAGCTAKTAGGRAAAAAATTCTTTATTGTGCGTGAGGTGAGGCACAGGAAGAGGTTACCCAGACAAGTCATGAGTACTCCATCCCTGGAAATATGTAAGACCAGGTTGGATGGAGCTCTAAGCAACCTGGTCAGGTGAAATGTGTCCCTGTCCATGGCAAGGGGACTAGAATCAATAGACTTGCTACACTGAAGGTTCTTCCCTTAATTCAAAATTCAATTTATTAAAAATGACACAACTTTTTTTACTAGTGTAATGCATCTGTATYCCAGGCAATTAATTTTCTTCTGCTATTCTGGTAGAGATTCTGGTTTCCATTCATATAGACATCTGATTGAGGAAGAAAGCTGAAGAAGGCTAATAAAAAGATTAACAATATTTGTTTTGATGGTGGCAACATTACCAAGCCTGCTGACCTTCTCTGTTTTCCTCTATGCCTTTTGCCAATTATTTTATACTTTTCTCTTTCTGCTTCTCCTGCTAAAGACAGAGGTAATAATCCCTACCATCTCCTGTAATACGCTGTGAAACCTGGCAAATGAAACTGCAGCATCTGAATGAGAAGTTTCTATTTCCTAGAGCATGTCTGTTAAAGAAAATCCCATATGTAAGGTGCTGAAGATTTAACATCTGGTAAAGAATGGTTTAAGTTCTATGGAATTTTATTGTGGTTCACCTTGAAGGAAATGAATTGACARTATAATCAACCACGCTTTTAGGTTTCTTGAATAAGACAGTCAAACACTTCCTCTTTCAGGGATGAGCTATGAACCTATCAGACCGTCTACGAGAACCTTCATACCCTTCTCTAAAAAAAGATAGGCTTCAAGTACTTACCCTTCCTTTTGAAATCACCTGATTTATGCAARTGTTGATTGAGCCTATATTCATCCACAATGACTTTTAGACATTTCCTATTAGCCTGTTGTGGTTTTGCATTATGCAAAATTAGCTGGGGAGTTTTTAAACAAGCTTGAAAGGAGGCTAAAGGAGTCCAGTGCCCTGACAAATTGGCATGATTTACAAAATTCTCTGCAAGGAAGACATTGTGGAAAATTATTGAAGAAATATTATGAAGCACTGGCAATAATGTGAGAAAYATATTTCAGATCTTGATTTGTCTGTCAGGGTTTGTTCTCTGTAAACCTATGGTTTGTACTGTTAAAATTTTATTTATATTTGATTCCCTACAGAAGATGTTTTTCTCACAGAAGTGAAATTCTAACATGAAAACAATTTGTTGCCCAAAAAGATATTGCTTTACTTGACTGGAGAGAAGCRATTTGTGAGACTAGGCATGGAGTTTATTATATCCTATGTCTGTGACACAAATAACACSCCATTTAAATTTAAAAATAGGGAGTCAATTTCTTTGCCATTTTACTGAACAAAAGTCCCTCATGCATTGTCTTTCTGACCATGATTCACAATTTACAGAAGTAAAGGAAWTGCTATCCATTGAAGTCAGGAGATATTGGGTTGGTCCCTGGAACATTTAAGAGATATCAAACTCTTTTAAAATGTTCAGCAAACCTAGGTAGCTATCATATGGGCCTTTCTGTGGTTAATTAGCACATACATTCGCTGCCACAGAGGTTACCAAAGACAAAGTCTTGGGGTTTTTTCTCTCTTTGACAGACAAGTTCCTGTATTGTAACTTGAAACTCCGCTTGAAGATATTGGATGAGGTTTTCCTTCTGCAGTTTCCTTGCCCATCTAAAGCAGCCAAGGAATACAGCAAGTTTCCTCCTGTGGTTGAGAAATTATTCCTCATTTGCAGCTGAAATGCTTTGCTCCCATGAAGCACAAATATTGTGTAGTACAATGCACTACTGCATGCTAACAAACAACAAGGAAAAAGCTCAGTTGCTGGTATCAGTATTCAGACATTTGAAAAAGCAAAGTAATGGCATTCCAACTCTTTGAGTGCATATGAAGTGTCTCAAAAAGGGGGGTTGTTTGTTTTTTTTACATTTAGAGACKTTTATATATTTACATTTAGATATCTTCAGGTGTTTAGGAGACAGGAATGATGAGCTCCTTTGGAAAGGAGGAGAAAATGTCGCCCTTAGCATTTATCATCCCCTCAGGCTGGGAAAGCCTGTTTCTGTAATCAGGTGGTAGCTGTAGTTAGTCTCACATTTATGCCATTTTTGGTGTATTYTCCTGAGGAGTAACTTAGAATCAAGCAGTCTTACCAAGCTACAAAAATTGTCACGTGGCCTTTCACTTTGTCTATTGTGTTCCGACCTCCTGCAGGCCCTRTGTGTCTCAGTCTGTCACAAGCACCATGTGCTGGCTCAGCTGGTCAGATGTCAAGTCTTTAAAACCATAATTTAATTCATCTTAATGTTTTGACAAGGTCAAGCTGTTGCTGTTCCTCAGCTTATTAAGCCTATGTTTTCCACAATGCCAGTTTAAAAATGCTCAGGGCTTAAAAAACGTTAGCAAGCAGGTGAACTGGATGCCAGGGAAGATGAAGATGTGATTGTCAAGAAATCCTGTTTTCCAGAAGATGGTGGGACGAATTACTGGTACCTTATTAACAACCAAACTACTGGGATTTTTTTGGGGTTTAGATTCTTGTAGTCTGCAATGGGGCTGCATGAGGCAGCTGCTGGCACCTCGTGGTTGCCTTTGGCTGAAGATTTCATGGTAGTTCATCCCCAAATCCTTCATCTCCATGCTTGCTGGTRTCATCCAGTTGGATCAGATGCTCTGGCTAACCACGAATCTAAGATGAAACCTTTCACAGTCCTTACCTCTGCGATTAGTTTGGAAGTCATTTGAAGGGACTTGCATCCTACATGACAGTGACTGAATTCCCTGGTCTTCTCCTTTTGCACTTAGCCACACAAATTCCTGTTCCTTCAAAGACTGGGTGTGGAGAGAGATGGATCTGGGTGTGGAATGGTAGGGACAGGCTTTTCCTCAAATGCAGCTCCTTGGGTCAGTCTTGCAACACCTAATATCAGTTTGATTTGGGAGTAATTTAGGTGGGCATTTATGGGCATTTATTTATTTATTTTATGTGCTGTGGGTTTGTTGTTGGGTTGGTTTTTCTTACGTTGCAAACTGAATTGGTGTTTGCCATCATAAATATTCACATAATGAGATTACGAAGTATTATTGATTGAGGTCCTGAAGGCCAAGAGTACAAAAGTGAGTAAGCCAGCAATTTTTAARGATGAGTAACAGGCGATTTGGGTTTGCGCCTCACTCCTTTCCAGAGTCTTCTACTAGAAGACTTATTTGTTCGGGATGCTCAGCTTTTCACTCCTCTGCAAGTAGCTGATTATAGCTTTGAAGCTCAGCTTCACAAACACATGAGACTTATCTAACTTAGGATCGGGTCTTCAAGGATCCTGTATAGTTTGTGAGATTTGAGAAACTGTGTGTCTGCATCTGGCCTGCTTCYCTCCCTTTCCTGGTTCTGTAATCAGTACAGTAATTTGTATTGCTCAGATAGCTAAGGCTACCATGCCAAAATAGTAGGATAATCTCTCTGTCCCAAAGACTTCCCCTCAGTATAACACTGGGAAAAACACACCAGAGTGGACATAACCAAAGGGGAAAGTAGGCACATGTGGGCAACATGACCCAGAACACTGACAACTGCCTATCCTTTCATGCAAGTGAGATCACAGTGTGTGTATCTACAATGGGCACTTGGAGCTACGTGAGCTGACTTCCCACTAAATTAGTCTCACATGGTCATTCCATTGTGGCAAGTAGAAGGCCCCAGGAGTCACCTGGCTGATGTGCTAATGGGCTTTGCTCACTGGGAGCTTCCTGTGCCTGTGGGGACACAGCCTGGGCATGGTGTGGCACAAGTGAGAGAGGGTTGAGAAGGGTATAGGGGATGGATGAGCCAGCAAAGGGAAAAAGGGTCAGGCAGTCAGAGATGGACAGTAATCATGAAGCAWTACTGACTACCCTGCAATAAAATACACACTTTACCTCAGTGGTTTGCAACGGGGTATGACTTGAGAGAGGCCAGTGACAAAAMATTAGGAAAGAAATTGATTTGAGGAGCATGTGACAACACACACAAATTGATTTGAGGAGGATATGACAACACACTGTGCACTTGGCACTTATGAAGACAGATAATGTTAGACACAGATGATGTGAGCGGGAAAAAAGCAGCAGAAAGAGCCATCAGAAAGGCAAAGGACAGTGTGATTAAGGCTGAAAGAGTGAATCATGATGACTCAAGAAATCAAGAGTAGTGTCAACTCAACAGGGCTGCTTATTCCCTGCCACTTGGAGGAAGACAGCAGCCAGCCATGGCACTGGCAGCRTTTCCATAGCAGAGCAATGAGATCTTCAGCTTCAGTGCAGCCTGGGATGCTTGAAACTTATGCCTGTCCCAAAGAGCAAAGAGGAGCTCTCTGTAATATCTGCAGCCAGTGYTGCTGTCTGAGCCTAAAGCTAGAAAATAGAGCCTTTCGAGCTCTAAGAGCTCTGCTTGTGGCTTCTGTGTGAGGATCACATGGAAAAGCATCTCTTTGCCCTACCAGAAGGAAGGAAATGCCCTGGTTCAACTTTTTGCTCTGTGTGCCTGTAGTCCCACCAGCTCTCAGAGAGGCATGCTATAAGGTAACAAAACAAAAGCTACATTTTTCYCTACAGTTTATAACTATTTCTACCATATCTCTTCTTCCTTGTGGGAATTTCATTAGAATGCATGGTGTCCTTTGGAGGTATGGTACACATTTTTTTTATGAGAGTCACAGCTTCMAAAAGTTGTGCTAGCATTGGGCAATTTTGTTTCCTGTCATTTATTATCCTGTTAGTACAAACACTTTTTTTTTTTTTCTAAAGCACATAGCTTGTGGTCAGCTGCATCTGGTACTACTACACAATTACGGTAAGTTTACATTTTACCAGCTGAAATTTCCTGTAAGCCTTCTGTGGGTTAGAAATATAAAATGAAACTGAGCAAACATGGTCTGACAAATGAGAAATATTCTTATATTCTTTTATTTYATTTTGTTTGTTTGKTTTTTTTTGTAACAGTATCTGAACTGACTGCTGACCTACCACAACCCATGACAAGCATGAGAAAGGCATGTGGCAAAAAATAATTTTCAAGATATTTGCAGATATCGCCCTCTGTCACAATAATACTTGATACTCTGCGCAGGCTTAGGGGGTGTTTCTAGTGAACAGTCAGTTCTGAAGGAGCTTGCAAAAGGTCTGTTTTTACTCTGTAGAGTTCTAAGCTGTGCCTAAGAGCARGAACATCATCATTTCTTACTTACTATCTCACGTTAATGTGTGAAGCTCCCACAGCACAGTCCCCAAGGCCAATGGGGTTTGCTTTATATGAGTTAAACTAGAGTGACTGGTGCCATCAGGTATATGCAGGATAAGGTATCAATAAGTATTAAATAGTATATGTGGCTGAAACTATTCTGCAGGGCTTCAGCTGTGAGTGGAGATTTACCACTGAGATACATGCAATGAACAATGCTGGTAATGAAAATTATGGATTTTCTCCTTTCAAAGAGAAAAAGGAAGGTGATCAGAAGTAGCAGCATCCTTATTTGTTGGTCATTCCTACCTAAAATTCTTTCCTATGTTCCCATGTTCACCATCCAAAAGAGAGAAGAATTCATTTTATTCAACTTTTTGTTTTCCATTGACTACCAACACCAAGAAATGTGCAAAATCTTATTTTCTCAGCTGAAAAGCTTTTGTCCTGCTCATCTTTTGTAATCAGGCACTGTGCTRATCCAGGATGGAGTCAGACACTACTGAACCTTGCAGCCACTGGATGGGCTGAGCACTATGCTTGTCTGGAAGGCTGAACTCAGACAGCACTGCCTTGACTCAGTTTGTGCCCAGGCTGGCTGATGTAAAGAGATTTGAGGACCTGAGTGGTTCTTTGTGCCAAACTATGTGGTATGTGCTGATTCAACAATCAATCACATGTGTGAGCTTTTCCTTGGAATTGCATAAGTGGGTAGAGAAACAAGATGCATGGTGCTAGACAGTCCCACATCTCTGCTGAACAGCTTGCTTTTGCTTTGAGAAAATTGTTTCTGCAGTACAAAGGTACCAGGGAACATTGTAGGTTTTCTTCAATGGGCAATGCGTTTTGGGCTAGAGGAAAGTAGTGCAGTAAAGACATTGGCAACATTTTGAAAAGGCTGACAGAAGTGAAGAGAAAGAAACAATACTTCTTTCATGGGTGTATTTGCTCTTTCCAAACTGACCTTTTGAAAACAATGTGTTTACACATCCCATGCAGAGTTAGATCAGCAGCGTGAGGCAGCGAGGGATGCAGAGCTGAGTGGAATAACCATCACACCACACCAGCCGAGCCTCCCTTCCCCAGATGTGTGCCAGGGGCTGACCCAGGCCTGGAATATGGTGGGACTCCTGCACCTTGTTGGGGCTGCTGTAGAGGCTGTGACCACATGTGCTGGTTTTGGCTCGGGTGCAGTTAATTTTCTTCACAATGACTAGTATAGGACAACGTTTTGGATTTTTTCAAYGACTAATGACTTCATCATCTCCCGCAAGTTCCCAGCTGCTAGGCATGACATCTCAGTGTCCCCTGGCCTGGTTATATCAGTCATCAAAGGGCTCTTTGCCATCAAGGGCAGCATATGGTGTGCAGCTGTGCCAAGATGAGGGGGCTGTGAGACAGCCCAGCAGCTCTCCTCCCTGATGTGTGGCACGGCAAGCCTTTCCCCTCCAGATGACCCGGAGCGCATCCCTTTTCCTAGCCATTTTCTGCATCCTGACTGTATGGAAAACCACAGGAGAAGCAGCTTCACTAGCTTGATTCTTGATAAGTCAGGAACTTACGGCTGCATGTTGCTACAGTTGTTGTGTTAGAGGAAACAGATTCATAAAGGGCTGTATTGAAAGGCATGATGTTAATTGGTGCCATAGTACTTTCAATTCAGTCACACAAATCTGGCAGTGCAGTTCCCACAGCATCTGCCCTCCTCACACACAAGGGAGAAAGCTTTCCAAGAAAGTGGATTTCTTCTCTGCAGTGTCACAGAAACTGTACATACCAGAGATTTTTTTTTTTTGGTAGGAGCCTTATATAGCATAGCTGTTGGACTAAATTCWCAAAGACATGACTTGAATATCCATGCACATATGGGCATATATGGGTAGTCCAGACTCATCCAAGACTCTGCAAGAAGGAGATTTTTGGATGGAATTTCAAAATTGCTTTGTTCCAGTTATAGTAATGGACAAGAGCCATTCAAATGCCTTGGGTGACAGTAGGTCTGCCTCCAAGGTCTGTCTCAGCTGCAGCTTCTGCTCTACTCATCACAAGGTGTATTATTAACTTGAAGAGCAGACTTTGATTTGGAAGGAGGGAGGAAGCATCTTTGACAAATTCACTGGAGAAGATAAACTAGGTGAGAGCACTGTCAGAAGGTCATATGACATGACAGCATAGCAGGGAGGSCAGGCCTCAGAAGGTGAAGTAGGGGATGCATCACCATTAGAGCAGAGTGGCAGGATGGTCTGTAAGCAGAGGTGACAGCTGTCCACTGGCCCCCAAAGCTGGTGGAGGCCACAGAACACTTTATAAGAAGAGTTCAGTGGTCTCTTCTCCAGCACTTGGTACAGAAATGTAAAAAGAACTTAGTGAAGGCTGGTGTGCATGAGTGATTTGCATTGCACTTTATTAAATCTCAGAGAAATACACAAATGGTTTCACATCACACCAAAACCTCCCACTAAATACAATTTAGTATTTGGTGTTAAATTGGAAAAAACAGCTCTATAGTTTGCATGTAGAGCTACAGTTTAGAAGAACTTGATCCAAGACTAGCAGGGTCCTTGTGCCTTGGGCTAAGTGTGCAATTTTAGGCTGATCCTTACGCAGAACTAACAAATGTGAAATCTGATTTTACCCATTCTGAAAATCAATGACTTTAGCCTTCCTGATTTAGCTTTCATTTTCATTCCCCTCATTTGACACTCTTAATCTGTTCTTAGACTCTCTGATATGTCTTTAGTCATACTTTTCATGTTGTTTCATTCCATATCAGTTACATTCACTGAGGGTTGGTAAGCCCGGCCTCAGTTATTCATGAAAAGGCATGGAAAGATATGACCCATCCACATATAAAACCACTGGCATGAAAATGTGCACCTTTYAAAATGATAAATGTATTTTTTGCTTCTTGTATTACCCTGGAGTAGATGTTCTCAGGCTTTCCAGACTTGTCCCTGACCAGACTCAAATCAGTATCCCAAACTCATTCAACAGTTAACTGCCTTTTTTGTCTCAGTATCCTGACTTTTGTGATGTTTCCCTTGCCCTACCTGTAGCTTCATTTGTTTATTTAGGCTGAGGATGCTCTTCACTTTCATGATCTGTCGCTGTGGTTTCTCTGAATGACCAACACCAGCTTCAGTTCAGCAGTGTTAAATGGAGTCTGGATCCAGGCTATCAACCTTTCCTCAGGCCTGCAAGCCAGGTATCTCTTTCAGGTCAGTTGTCTGAGTCGTCACGTCCCAGTTGTACTGAGTCTTGAAGGGTATTCTATCCCAAGGCCATTTTTCTGCTGCTTCAGCCCACCCTGTTAGAAGTGTAGCCTCTGCCATGGGGGAAATTGGTTAGCCTCATATGGCACACCCTGATCGTGTTTCCCAACAGCATAGAGCTGAGGCACAATGCTGAAAGATTTAACAGCTTCTAGCAGAAAGTCCTGTGTYTAAAACTGGAGAACGAGGCCAGTCCCTTTGCCTCAGGAATCCAAAAATAAAGGGACATTTTCTAGCCAACATCAATAACTAATTTGGTGAATCAGGGGTATTTTCTACAACTTCTACTTTAGCAGGGAAGTGGAGAAATGAAATGCAAACCTCCCAAGGTTTTTGTTTTASTTATGAATTTCTCTGGTACATGATCTCACAGCCTTGTTCTCTTCATTTTAAGATAACTACCTTTCTATCTGTCCCAAGAGGAATATGAGTGTAATATTAAATATCTAACACTGCTGTATAAGCAACCTGAAATAAAAGAAAGTAAGAAAAATCTCCCTTTTATTTTCATCCTTCTCAAAAATAATCACAATGAACCATCGTGACATAGCACTCCAGCTGGGAAAATCTAAATTCCACCTTAAACAAAAGTAAATTGACTTGACATTAGCTATTCTTTTTCACAGTTTTCTTTACTATTTTGGAAAAGTAGACATAAACTGTGTTTTGTTGCCCGCATTTTTAATTATTTTATTGTCACTTTGCTGTTATGAGTCAGCCAGACACCTTGTTTAATAGCGACTGTGACTCATATAGTGCTTCTGTTTCTACAAAGAGCTACACCAAAGAGCACCTAAACAAGATCTTTCCAGTGATACCTTAATGTGTTGCATTTGAAGTCTTTGCTCCTTTGCTGCAAACTGTGCTCACTGCTTAACTTTGACCACAACTGAGTAAGATCACAGTGGGATTCATTCCTGTTCTTAATAAAAGTTTGTTCACCTCAAAATTTATACATAGGCTACACCATCTCTGCTTGCACGGGATCCAGAGAGACCAGGAATGTAATATTATACATTAGATGCATACAGGGAATCCAGGGCTGCTCTGAGCCCTATTCACTGTGAGCTGTGGAGCAATTACCCTGCATTTCACAGGGTCTATGGTTTGGTTTTCTGTTGGTTTAGCCATCTGTGCAGCTGAAGGCAGGCAGGGGTTGGAGCTGAACCACATGAGGGGCTCCTGGCAGATGCTTTGCCACAGAGGTGAATTTCAGCCCACACAGCTCAGTARTTCTTGAAATTTTGTGTCTGCTGGAAAGAAAGTCTGACTTGCCTCTGGCACTCTGARACAGATGTGGTGGTACAAAACCAGGCTATCAGATGGTGGTACCGCCCAGGACCTTTTCTCCTGAATTTTGTTACTGACCTTCCCCTCACCACAGCATTCTCAACATATGAAAGCCACCGTTTCCTTTTCAACCATTTTTTTCAAAGTTTAACTCAAGTGTGTAGTCCAGGTGTTAAGYATAAATAAATAAATCCTGCTGCACAAAAGTTAAGAGTTTGGACAATTTATTTGAGTGTATGCATCTCTCAGTAAAACAAAATTTTGTGTTCCAATACTTTGGGGTGATAAAGCAGGATGACCATGAAAAGGAAATTCATCTTTCTGCTTGAGCTAACCTCCAGTCACARATTTTTAAACTCAAGACCATCTATCCCCTCTCACTCCTTCTTGGAGGTGCAAAAGAGTAACAGTACTCATGCTGATATGTCAGAATAGCAGGAGCTCCTTTGATGCTGAATTTATTACACATGCCTTTGCATATTCTTGTGCCTGAGGTGGTATTGTACAGSAGGTCTCTTCTAGCTCAAACACAGACAAACTGAAAATAACTACCAGGAAGAAAACAATAACAGCAAAAGGGAACAAAACCTACACACTTTCCTCTGAAGATCAAACTGATTAGCTACAAGTAAGAAATTGCCAGACAAGAAGTAGAACTCCCACACTTAAATGGTAGACTCGTTATTTCTTACGTTGGCAAGTAAAAATCTCTCCAATTAAAGGATACCACATAAGAGCATTGCAATATCAGCTCTAGTGAATTAGCTACCAGTATCTGATAGGAGCTCACAAGGTGCTAATAAATTTCATAAACCCAGGGTGCAAGTGAGTTTGATAAAACAGAAAAAAAGAACAGAGAGAAGATTAGAAGAATCATAATAAAGTCAAATAATTACTTTTAGAAACAGCTGAAGCATGTGGCTGAATATTGTGCTGTCCTCTTAAGATATGGGGGGGCTGAAGGTGGAGAAAGGGTGATTTGGACTTTTCTGAAYATAGACAGTTATTAATACATATTTACATTTGTATAAATACAAACAAATATGCATTCATCTGACAGAGATCTTCTTTGTGCTCAGCCAGCGTTGTCTGGGTCACATCTCATGRGAAGCAGTAAACCCTGAAAAGAGATCCTTAGGAAAGGATGAGTTTTGGCCCTGTTCATAGGTTTGGCTCTGGGTGGGCTCTGGAAATGGCCCAGCAGGGTAAAAAAATTCAGGGAAATTTCCTGGGAGTGGGAGAAAAGGAGTCATGGGTGACCAGAGAGAAAAGTGACTGGTTAGAAAGAAAACATAGCATGAAGTAGAAATTTAAACCAGAAACAAGGACTGAGGAAGGAGGTTGAGTCCAAAGTCTTACTCATTTACCTGTCTGAACCACTGGGCAAATGCTCAGTTGTAGCTYGTTTACTCTGAATTTAAGATCAGAGAAGATGGAAGGAAACACAGGCACCAGRAGGAGCAGAACTATCCACGAGGGAAGAGGATCAGGGCAGATTGTTTTGTGTTTTGTCCCACCTAGAGGGGAGTGCTGACTCAAACTGAGTTGCTGACTTAGTATTTCTCAAGATCCCTGTCACATCACTGTGTTGCACTTTCAGAAATGCCCCTCAGAGAATTGCACACAAGCATGTCCTGGAAAAGATACATCATCCTGGCAAGAAGGAGTCTATCCAATATTAAATGCATCCACTTGAAAATTTTGCTTCTTTATTGTCAGTCATTTTCTCACCATTTCAGAAAGTTTACCAGAAAACCCCCTTTGGAGTAGAAAATGGTCTAGCAAAATTGAAAACCCGTGAACTTACGTTGTACATGGTCTAACGAAATAAAAAATATGTGAAATGTGTGCTGTATGGATTAAAAGGGTGCCTAGGGCTATTAAAATTGTGGAARCAGGACAGCTATTCCTTAACTTTAATCAGAGTCAGGCTAGATGGCTCTTCTCATATCCTCAGAGAGCACCCTTGGTTTGAGTGCTTTCAGTAAGTGGGTAACACAGGTACTCAAACACCATTACTGTAAAAAGTGCAAATTTAAGTTGGAGTTTGGTTTTGTTTGGGGTTTTTTTTGAATGGCGTGTGAAAGGCTTACTGAGAAGCAACTTCTATCACTGAACAGAAACTACTTCGTTGAAGTGGCTTTTACTTTTCATCTGAGACTTGGCTTTTCTCTGTGTCGATTAAAAGATGCTTATTTTGTCCATCTGTGTGCAGCTTATTTTTGATACAGGGACAAATGCATGATAATTTATTCTTTTAATTGCTGTTCTTTCCCTACAGTTTGTTCATGCAGCATTTGTGTGGTTGGGCTACAGATTATTTTAGAATTCGTAAGAACTTTCTGAAATGAAGAGCTAGCTTACTAAGACCAGCTCAAGGTTTTAAAATGAATCATTTTTTCCATTTATATCCATGTCACTAGCCACTTGTGTCAAACACCATCTGAGAACCACRTCAATTTTTTTAGCATTCAAGAAGCTAACAATTTCCACAAAGTCTATGGAAAATAAAAAATTACTRGATCGCCAATAAGAATTTCACCAGCTGGACTTTTGGATTCACAGCTTGTTTGTGCCAGATCAAAATTCACAACAATTTGTTCATTCACAGGTAATTTTTATTGAACTGCTCTGTTAGTCAACAAACTCAGAGAATAAACACATGAATGACATAAGGCAGTTGACAGCATTTTATGCATTTTCTAGAAATCTCTGAAAAGAACTGCAAGCATTTTAATCATTTTATGGCATTTTATGTAACATGGGAGTTTTATCATTGATCAATAAATTATGGCTTTTCCATGAATTCACAGCCRTTTTATTCCAAACATTTTTCTACCACCCTAAATAAGGGAAAGGACTTTAACGTRTTTATTTGTAATCAAAACCAAAACRGTTGAGCTTTACAGTAATTAATAAAATCATTGAGTAAAAGGCCTTGCCTGAGTGTCTGGAGGGGCCAAAAGAGACGCATGATTCAGGAACCAAAAGATAGTAAGGCTGGACCATCCAAATTAAATAGAGCCCACAATGCGTAGTGGGTTTCTGATGGTGTGAAGCAACTCACATTCTTCCTAATCCTCAAGAGTGTATACCAGGCTCAAATGTGAAAAATTTTGAGACTATTTAGGGAAAATAGGAATATTCCCAGCAAATAATGTGAACACTGGTGATGGGTTTTCTCATAAATTCATTAAAGTGCAGAATCTATTCTAAACTCTCAACCTTTTCTATATTTTTCCATCTGTCAGAGTCATTTGTTTGGGCACCCCACTCTAGTTATAAGGATTTTTTTTCTTAAAAAAAGCACCTTATATTGATATCCAGAATCCAGTTACCCAATTCAAACCAGATTTAAATCAAAAGGAATATTTCCTTTGACTTTTGTGATTTTTAAATAAATTAACCTGTAACAGAAACCTCAAGCACCAGCTGCACAAGGAGTTATATAGCTCAACTGAACAGCACRCCAGTGGGTTTTCACTAGAGATAGTAAAGAACTGTACATGGTTATTGCAATAAATTAGGCAAGAGGGAATTCTTCTGTGTTTATTTAGCCTGRTAGCTAAATTTTCAATGTAGTAAGTGTTTCAAACTTAATTTACCATCATGGTTCCTTGAAATAATGTAATCATATAGTTCAAATGGGGAGAAAATACCTTATAAACTCAGAAAATAAATTTTAATTGATGGAGCAGCGTTATTTTCATAGTGTTTTTGTTAATAATGCTTCTAAAGATGAAGCAAAAGTGGGAAGCCTAAATTTATTCATATAAAATCATAAATCATTGATGCCCACAGTTTTTAGGGAGGCAACCAGAAGTCTGTGCAGGAGGACACCAGAAAACAATTCAGGAAGACATGGAAGTGGACTGAGGACAGCTGTGCATGCCCTTAGAGGCACAGCTGCCTGTTAGCAGCTCATGTTTGACCTTCAAGGAACCCATCAGAAGGGTGATGGGGGGGGTGGAATTTCCTTATCCCTGGTCCCTGGTGACATTAATAGCCTAAGGATAAAATAAAATCATCAGTTGTGGAATGACTTTCCTTCGGTGTCATTGGCTTTGGATTCAGCGTATATGATGATGCACTTTTCAAGAATGCTTTTCTGTGGAAATRTTTATGCACAGAGATATATTGTATTGCATCTTTTTGATAACATAGATCCAATCTGTGAAGAAGAACCAAGTGTCATTTGTTCCTGTTAAACTCACAACCCTGGGCGGATTTAGAGACCAGATTTGCCTGACTGGTTTGCTTTCATTTTTATAAGGTCAAGGTCATCTTTGACCAGTGATACAGGGAGAAACCTCGCAGAAGACATGCTTGCCAGTGAGACAGCAGTGAGCAGGGTGTGCTGCAGGAGGTTCCTCCCCACTTGGTGCAATGTGGAGTGGTGGCCTCTGATTTTCGTGTCCCTCTGGATAATGTGACCACCATACAGGCACAGCTGATTTTCCTATCGATTGAGGAACTACTCTGTTTTTTCCTGCAGGTAGGTTTTTGGCACGCACCTTCCTTATTGCCTGTGAGGAAGTCTCTGCTTACCATGAGAGGGATCTGTGGTCAATATGAGAACCATAGTAAAAGAATGAAAGAGGAAGCTGAAAGACAGATGGCTTGTTTTGCTAACTTGTATCAAGACCAATGGCTACATAAGACACCCAGGAGCAATATTTTTGCTGTTGCTTGGCCATTTTGCTACTCCTCACCTACTTCAGCAGCCTATACACATCCCATACATTGCAGAAATTGCTAYTATCACTGTCCCACACAAGACAGCAAAAAGGTGAGAGGTTTTGTATGATTAGCTATTTTGGGACTGAAAATCCCACACCAATCTGACAAGTGTGGGTTTTTACACCTCCAGATCTTTTTAGACTTTTTTATTATTTCTACTTCCCACTGAAAAAAAAAA
>NW_026623242.1:2580629-2594979 GCF_030028575.1 Malurus melanocephalus
CCCAATAGAGCTTGCTACACCTGGTTGTGCATCCCCCAGGCAGGAGTTAGTCTCTTCAATACCCCATGAAAGAACACAACACAGAAGTAGTACACATTGTCTGTTTTAAATTCTTGCTGAGGCTTCTCATGCTTAATCCAGAAACTGGAAAATCCCAGAGAGGAGAAATTTCATGTCCATCTGCCACAYATATACATGTCTGTGATGAATATAAACAAGAGCAGCTGTTTCCTTCAAAACAGTCCAAGTCTCCAGGATCACTGAGTCACATGGTTATGATGTGGATGTGAATGAAGGTGTCTTGCACCAAGCCCATGGGAGTAGGAGTAGCCATAACAATTACGACTAAWCTTGCTGGACTTACTGAAATTAAACTCTGGACGTGATGTGGTGCTATTTCTGGAATTTGTTGAGTCAGTCAAAGTTCAGGAGGTAGTTGAAAGTCTCCTGTTGGCAGGAAAGCCAAGGAAAATTTGCCCCATTCCCAGTGAGTGCAAACAGTCTAGCCCCAGATAATTTGCTGAGGACCTGAGAATCTRGGAGCCTGTGAGACTGGCCCGAGGTGTCCCAGGCTCCAGCTTGTACCAGTTTGGGCAGAGAGCCCAGCAGRTGGGCTGATCTCAGCCTGGGCTCCATCGTTTTGACGTGCAGAGAAACTGTAAACTACTTTTATCCTTCATCAGAGTAACAGCAAACTTCAAATGATCAATGCCTTCTCACAAGCAAAATTATGTTTCCTCATCCAGATACAAGAAAAATTGGGGAATTTTAGACTCTTCTGCCATATTTCTTAAAAAACATTATCCTTTCCCAAGTCTTGGAGAGGCAGGAGGAAACAAAATGCATTTTATATGTCTGGGCAGGACCATAATTTGTCGTAGTGGAGAACAAGATTAACATTTTACTTTTCACAGAGACTATGGAGAAAAAACATGAGAACACACTTATARAATTTATGCATTTATTTATTTATTCAATATTCTATTTTTAAAAGTCTCTGTTAAAAAAATTCTGAAGTTTTTAACAATATTTCAGTGCAAAAAATAGTCTTTGAGATTACAAATTCCATATTACTACCTCCAAATAAATAAAATAACAACAGACACATTTGAATGATTCATTTGAAAAACCAACAGCAATATTTTAAATCTGAGAGCTAAAGTCAAGTCAGTGCATTGCAGTTAGTCACATTCTCGTGAGATACTAAGTAGACTGCCCTCCTGGTAACTTCAGTGCATAATAAAAATAAAAATAAAAATAATAAAATAATAATAACAACAACCATCAATTAATCATCAATCCTCTAATTCTGAAATATACTCCAACATTTGCTTATCTTTTAGCATGTGTACTGCTTGATTTGGATTTCGATACATTTAGTAGTAAGCAGACATAAATGTGTTTTCCTGAATGCAGTAACTTCCCTGTGCTGGTGCCTGTATCTCCATGCCAAATAGATGAGACTAATCTTAAAACATCCCTCTCTCAAGGCAACACCAGATGGAATGCTGGGTACCACATCATGTCATTTCAAGATTTCCATATGGAAACTGGGTAAACATTGCCTCATTCTCTATTTTCAGGTCAACAAACATATAACAAATAGACAGGATTTTAAGACAAAGTCATTTCTTATATAATATTAGGGAGTATAAATACTTTGGTTAGTATTTCTTAATAAATAATTATTTTAAACACTTAAATATTAATAAATAAATGTATAAAAATCAATAGGAAGATTGACATTTAAAAATCYGTGCCACGAAAAGATTTGCACAGTAGCTCAGTACAAAAGATCATAAGATGGCATTAGCATTTGCACAGCCTCTGAAACTGGCTTCGTTTTCTTTTGGGAGAACTTGAGGTGTCCCGCAGCTTTTGTAAGACGCTGAACAGCTCATTCACAGCCTTGCGCTGAACTTTCAAGTCACTCATCTGTCATAAATAAGAAACAAATGGAACAAAAATCATGCCAAGAGCTATAAATATTTACTGATCACCACCCACAGGCTACCTGCTACTGGGGCAAAACAGAAGGAYGTCTGCAATTTTCAATTCCTTACTACCTAATTACCGCAACAAAGAGCCACCTGGTCGCAGATTTTTGTTTTCCCCTTTCTGTGTTGCTTTGCCACTGCCACAGAGGATCCATTTTCTGTGAAACAGAGCTGCTCTGCAGTGAAAAGCATCTGACTCCCCTGGGGCACTGTCTGCGGACTGCTGCTGGGCACAACTTTCCCAACCAATTTCTATGCCACGAATGCATCAGTGGCACCCCTGGTGTACCGCCTGTGTGGCAGTGCTGGCAGCACCTCTGTGCCAGATTACAGACTCAGCACAGCCCACACTGTAAACCTGCAGCAGCCCCTGCAGCTGGAAACATTTGGTTTTCCAGTGTGAACTGAGCTAGGCAGGATTACCACATGGGTTACTGACGTACAATTGGCTTAATCACACACAAATCACAACTGGAAAATATAACATCATGAGCTCTGGAGGCAAAGGGAGAGCCTTACCTCAAGTTTTGTCAGGTTCTTGAGATCTTCTATCTTCTGTGAGCCATCAGAAAGGCTTTCTTTCAGAGTATGGAGCTCTTCAGTTATGTTCCTGACATGAGCCTTCGACMTGTCAGTCTTTTCAAGCATTTTCAAGTACATGGAAATAATCTGACTCAGGATGATCCTTTTTTCATTTCTCTGTTGAAAAATTCAATCAAAAAGAAAGGTCTGTGAGTGCCCATCAGCAGGGAACAAAGGAAGTTAAAACACAGGGTGCAAGGGTTCTCTGCCACTKGAAACAAGATGATAAAGATGTTGCAGCTCATCTCCCAGGCTCCCTGTACCTCAGGGTCAGTTCACATTGCAATATAAAGTATTTTTATAGGGATTTTTGTCTCATTTCCAAGCTATCAAAGAGAACTGTGCTCATGTTCATTCTACTGCAGCTAATCATGCTGGTTCTGGGATCTGCTGTGTACCAAAAACACGCGATAAAGTGCCTGAGATGCTTTGTCATATCCAGTTTTGACTCACCTCTGTCCAGCTTGACAGCTTATCCGTAAAAATGGGTCCACCATCAGCTACATCTGAATGACTTGAATTCTGAAAAAAAGAACAAACATATCTATTACACAAACAATATTTCTCACAAGGACAATTGTGTTCTTTATTCAAATGAGCAGCAAAAGCCAGACTTTTRCACATGTGGCCTATAGTTATCACAACTTCTCTAACCACCAAATCCCATTGTATGGCTGCCTGATATCAGAAATGGTATTTGTCTGCTTTTTTATGTCTTCTGCTGTAACTCATCTGAATAGGGATGTTCAGCCCATCTATTTTCCCAAATGCTCCTGCAAGCTTTGCTATTGCCAGTTGAAAACAAAAGCTTATAAGCACAGCAACTGGCTAGAAAATTATRGGGTCTGATCTTGGCATGCTTTCTGGCAAGTCAAAGTCCAGCAGTTTGTAATATGTGACCTTAAATTCATGCAGTCTCAGTAAAATCTCATCTAGAACAAATTATTTTTACTATGAAACTGCAGTTTGCAGAGCTGGAGAATATCCCCCACAGCCCAGAGTCAGGCATGGGGATATGCAAGATTGGTGGGCAATGGAGAGGCTCCCAGGGACAGAGTTTAACCATCAGATTGACTACACTGTGACAGACTCTAGGAAACAAAGAGCAATACAACTCTCCTACCAAGGAAAGGCAAACTGAATCATTTCCTCCTCTGTGTGTGGKTTTTTTTTTCCTTTTTGTATATAATAGTGTATTTCCTTCTTTTGTCTGCTCAGTTATTTAGTAGAGTGAGTGTAAAGGGAGAACTTGGAGGCTGACAGAAACTTCCTAGGCTGATTGGCTCCCTATGCTGAGCACACTAGCAAACTTTGATTTTTTCTTCTTCTGAAAGATGGGGAGCACCTTCTGTGGAACCAAGTTTTAATGTCAGTGCAAAAGTTCACCATGGCTAATGATCTTTTCAACAGAGTTATATACATTCTAGAAAGACTCTCTCTGGTCTTGCCAATGACAAATTAAAGATATAATGTTTTACAGCCAGTTTCCTGCAAACACTGAARTATCCCACTACTATCTTTACCACTTCAGGGTGGTATTCTGACTACTGAATTTCAACTGTCATTTGCACAAAATTATGACAAAATCATGGCAAAAGTGGAGCCGAAAATAGGAGCAGACTGTTGCAGTTTCTTTCACATTTAGAGGGAAAAACCCCAACAAAAATATATTGAAAATGAAAGCTCTTAATTTAAAGTGACTTTGTCGTAGATCTGCTGTCTCTGTGACTTATCCCTGCTGAATTCAGCTSCGTACTACCTTTATGCCTCCCATGTGTAGACTGGTGAATTAACATTACAGTCATCAAGTTACCCAAATTCTTTTTGACAAGAAAGAATATCATGCCAGCTTACATTCCCATGCCAGATCATAGTCACACATATGGAAGTAAAACAATTGGAGGATGCAAAAGAATAAGATGTAGGAACCACCTTTTACAAACACATTACTGCAATTCAAAATAAGTAGCAAATGCATTTGTTAAAGCAAAAGTTCATCTCAAATTTGTTTAAATCGCTAATTGGTACTAAATCTCCCATCAACATTGCTAATAAAAAATTTGAAAAGTCAGTAAATTGCATCTAGTCAGAACCCAACAAAGATTCATATATTTACCATGAACTGCATTAAGATTTCTTGCTACAAAGTATTCCATGTAATTAAAGCTCAATTGATCTAGGAGAAGCTATTGTGAAAAAAAAAGAGCATCCCTGAAATAAATGCAAATTGCTACAATAATTATGACTACTGAAAAACTGAATCAGGTTAATGAAAGAGCTTAGTAAAACAAAAGAAGTAATCCACATTCTTATTTTAAAAAAGGTATGATCAAAAAGTTAGTTCCATTATTACCCTCTATTGGTGCATATCGAATATGTCAAGCAGTGGTCAAGTTTGGACYATATGGAAAGCACAAACAGAAGGAGAAGAGAAATGCAGAGACTATACTTACAAAATCAGCTTTCAGTTTGTCTATATCATTTTGAAGTTGAAGAAGATTCGATCTATTTTCAACATGTCCAAAAGAAATCATGATGACAGACAGAACAAGCAAGCTGTAGGTTTGGAAAGCCATTTTCTTGGTGATGGTTCAGTTAAACTGCTCAGATAAATTTTGAGAGAACAGGTCTAAGAGCAGAGAGCTTCAACTTCTAATAGTTAAATCTTCTATTAGAAGCAAATAGACGACTGAACTTCATCAGCCTGTCAGTGGTATTTATACCTGGTCTTGAATTTTTTTTTCGTCATCACAGGCTGTATATATTTAGACAAGATAGTGTTAGATAAGAACCCTTCATTTTTTGGCTAATCAAGGGAATCCCTCGAAAGAGTCTGAGTTAAAGCACGGTCCTGGAAAAATGTTCAGTGGTTCGTCAATGGGTAACATTTACGTGGCAGATACTGAAGCTTCTTTAACACGTGGTTGGGGAAAAGGGGGAAATTACGATACTGATCAAGGAGTGCGCATTGTGGCTCAAACCTATTCTTACACACCAGCTGAAAAAAAATCTTATCTTGTGGTTAAAGGGTCAGTATAACAGTCAACTCATTTCTGGTATTCTTTTAAATAACCACTGAGTTTGACATGGCGTTCTTCACACACACTTAGAGATTTAAATGTTCTTCCTACTGCTGTCCTTTTGTGAAACACTACTTGCATCCTTTCCATGGTCTAAAGTRCACTTCTGCTGCTTTTGCATTCCTCACCTCCAGATTCAGAACAGGAGRTTCCATCATTAATGCAATGATGTATCATATTAAATTCCTCTATGGTTGCCTACTATCTGTGGGAGCAGAGTATTTAGTACAAAAGACACTCATTGCGGCTTGACAATGATTAAAATACCCCACCTGCCATTTCATTTGCACTAATGTGTGTAGAATATGAAAACAGAAGGATATGGATGAAAATAAGCCCAGTTGAAGAAGACAAAAGGGTGGTCTCCGAGTGCATACAGAACCCTGAAACAGCTTACTAAGGATAGCTGGGRAAAATGTTTTTATACAGGAATTAAACCCTGCTTTGACAGATAYAATGGGAAAAGAGCTTATTCTGAAGAGTCTTTTGAAGAAATCAGATAATTTTAGGCTGCAGTATGTGACTGGATGGTAGGTGGGAGCCTCCAAGGGAAAGGAAAAAAGGGTCCATACTGAAAAGAAAGGAGGGACAATGAGGAAGAGGGCACTTGTGGGCTCAGTTCAGACAGGCTGCAATGGAAAATGTCTGCAGCACACCAGAACAGACGAAAATGGAAGTGGTTCCCAACAGGTTAAGATCAGACCTCTCCAGCTCAGCTCCATATGACTCTTGGGATATTCCTTGCAAGAAATTCTCCCCAGTATCTCCTTCCATCTCAGCTAATGACCACTAATGCCATCTAATCTTTTTCCTCTGCAGCTTGAAAGAAGACCTCCATSTGTGGAACAGACCTAGACCACTACTACTAGGAAAATGGTCATTTTTCAGGGGAGAGAACCAAATTTCACCAACAATGGCAGGCCCAAAAGCTGCATGCTAGGACTCCCTGGGAACAGCAGCATGGRCAGATGAGACACAACTCACAACAGGCGTGATACTGCACAAAAATTAGTGCTCCAATCAGCTTGTGGTAATAACACTATGCAATGCAGATCTTGGTTTAGTTTAAGGAGTTAAAGCTGGTTAAACAATAACTTAATTGCTGGAAGTGTTGGCATGAAGGGAAGGTGATTGTGCTGCTCAAGGATGCATCAAGCATTGTAAACAAATGCAAAGTTAACATGCAGAGAGGTTGGACTAGATGATTGTCAAAAGTCCCTTCCACCTCAAACCATTGTTATTCTGGGATTCAAAATAATTCCTAGAATCCTGGAATTATTTTGTTTGGAAAAGATACTTAAGGTCATCGAACACCACSGCTAACCTAGCACTGCTGAGTCCACCAGTAAACCTCGTTCGCAAGCAGCACATTCACATGGCTTTTAATTACCTCCAGGGATAGTGACAAAATGGAGGCCCCACCGAAATTCAAAGTGAGCCATTACAGRTTCTAAATTAAACAGTGCTTTTGTGCTGAATTACTGGATAGAGTGTAAAGAGAGCTGAAACAAGGGAGTTTGGGAAAGATTCTTTACTTAAACTGTTCAGTCTTCCTAACATATTAAGAACAAATCAGAGCACAATTAAACACAACTGATTTCTGTAATTTTACAGCCAAGCAGAAGATGTAATTCCAGGATCTGAAATACTAAGTCAGGATTACTGCCTTCTCCTGAGAGCTATTCACCCAGAGTGACCATGCTGGGTTAGGCTGCCCTGTTAAACTTGTCAGACACACATCTCACCCACAGCAGGCTGTGCCTCACAGATCACCTTCCTTTGGTCTCACATTACAACCAAATTTTTAAGAATAGCAGAAGGATGAAGTATGGGATAAAAGCATTTTGCCAAGTCACATTTTGTCWATACTTATACAAGTATTATAGTTATAGTTTTGGGGGGTTACTTGGCTAATTTGATCACTAAATCTCCTCACACTTCAGAGGAGTCCACTTGCCAAGCATCCAATTTTGCAGGTAAGAAAAGCACAGAGCAATGGGATGATTCATGATCATTCAGCCTCTGGGAAARGCAAATCTAGAAACACAAACAGGGTCTCATAGTGCCATTGTGGTCCTTTGACCAAAACACAGTAGCACGACAAGTATTATATCATAAGCTGGGGCAAGAAATTAAGCAAAAAGCAAAGAAAAAAGCCATGACATCTGTCTCTGTCCTGCTATCTTCTGAGTGCAGGTCTGACTTTTAGGTACACTGTCCTGCCTGGAGAGGTTAGATCCACACCTTTTAGTTATCTCCATATTCAAATTATCACAGAGCATTGAATGTTCTGTGGTAAATCATCAGCTACACTGAAATGTATTTTAATACAGAAATAGAGCATCCCTTCTCCAAATCCTTTTATTATTAAATGGTATTTTATTAAATGGTGCCACATTATTAAATGGTATTTTATTAAATGGTTCCACATTAACATTGGCAAGCTTGTCTCATAATATTCTCTTCTGTTGACACACAACATCGTGTCTCCAAATCATTTTGAATTTAGTCAACAGCAGATGGCCAGAATGTGAGGGCCCTATGTCCCTTCCAGCYCTGTTTTGCTTCACATTCCACCCAAAAGTGAGGAAGCAAATCACCATTGTGTATGTCTTGTTGCCCAGGAACTGTGAACAATCCCTTTGCGAGGAAGCCCCAGGTTCAGATGGCTCTCCTGCACTGCCTTTCCTGAGAATCAGCCAGGTTACAAATGATGCAGGAGGAGCTACCCTGAAAATATCTGCCCATTCCAAGGGTCTAAGTGCATGCAATTTTTTATCTGTGTTCTTTAGCAGGTATCTGTGGAATGCATGCAGAAGAGGACTGAACATGCAGTACTAACACAAGCTCTTTGTTTGGGCACTAATCTACTTGAAAGAGATGCCAGAATAGGATAGAAAAGAATTGTGCTGTGTAGAATTGAAGTGGTCCTTCAGTGAGACTCCACAGTCACAGCTGGATTATCATCGGTTCCAAACACAAGAAGGAAGTGAAACCAAGGCATTTTGCTGCCTGGAAGTGATCTGACTCTTCATGCAAAGCAGAGGTTTCACACCCTTCTGTTCATATGACACCTTACACCGAATACCCGAAGATGCTCTCGCAAAGTCATGTCAAATTTCACTACGACCACTGACTGCAGCTTTTTCCCTTTCATTTTTTGTTTTAAGCATAGTCCTCAGAGCGCTGAGTGGTTTGATGAGCAATTGCCCATGCCAGTTCAGCAGATCTCTGCCTTTCATTTCTCTAAAACGCAGTGGCTTTCTCTGTTACCCCTGCCCAAGGAAAGMAGCCCAGGGTTGGAAAACCCTCTCTGAGTTGTCATTCTTACCTTATATCACACTTCACCTCCTAATCTCCCTTTCTTACAAAGAAGCAGAAATAATTCTTTTGTTTCCTCCTTCATGGTGCTGAGGCGGTGGAGGCAGGGTTGGCACACTCGAGGGTGTTAAGTGATTAAACTTTGCCCACACATTTTACCAATGCAATGTAATTACTAAACATTGCTCTTCACGTTGGTGCCATCTGYAAAGCAGATATCTTGGTAATGAGGCATCATGACTAAAGGGGACGTACGGGGACTTACAAGAAAGCTGGAGGGGGAATTTTTACAAGGGCATGTGGTGGTAGGACAGGAGGAATGACTGCAAACCATCAGAGGGAAGATTTTTGTTAGGCTTTAGGAAGAAATTCTTTACTGTGAAGGAGGTGAGAAACTGGAACATTGCCCAGAGAAGCAATGGATTCCCTGTCCCTGGCAGGTCCGAGGTCAGGGTGGATGAGGCTCTGAGCAGCCTGGTCTAGTGGCAGGTTCCCTGCCTGTGTAGTTGGAACTACATAATCTTTAAAGTCTCTTCCATCCCAAACTTTTCTATGATTCTATGAATTTACAACTGACCCTTACAAACACGTCATAACACTGTCATTTTCCCTGCCAAAAAAGAAAAAAAAACAACCAACCAACCAAACAAACAAACAAAAGCCAAAACCCCCCAAACTGATAAATAAAATAAAACCAAACCAAACAAAAAACAAAACCAAAAATAAAATTCAAAAAACAACCCACCCTCCAACCAACCTACCATCCTAGATAGAGATGCACTTCATTAGTACTGCACATCAAGGAGGATGTAATTTTCTACTTTTTGTGAACAGTGGATCTCTGTGATTTAGAGGATGTTTCCAGTGATCTGTAGGGATAATATTGGTACAAAACATCTACTTTGTTTAATAGAATAGAATCTCATCCCGTTCTAAGACACTTTGGAGATTATATTGTTTGACAGAATTGGAAAAACAGTTTGTACCATCTCAAATATGGCACAAGGAAGGTCCTTTGGCCTCCATTACATATTCCTGTCTGCATGTAATTGGCAATGGGAAAAGGCATATTATTGATCTCTCCTTCCACTCACAAATTTTCTCACACACTTTAGCTGTTGAATCTTCCGAAGAAAGGGAAGGAAGAGGAAACTAACATTTGGTGGTGTTAGATAACGAGCTGACAGATGCAACTTGAAGTGATTAGAGCGTAAGTTCAAAATTATTAAAATGTTGGTACTSTGACTTACACAAGACATCCGTTTCATACTTTCCTTCAGTTTTTTAATTTGGTAAACTCATGCAGGAGTTCCCCACCAAACAGTAAGGATTCCTTTCTGAATTAGCAACAGGAAATAACTACCCCTCATGGTCTGAGTACTCATCTATCCTGTAAGTAAGTGTTCAAGATTTTCCTTTACCCAAGAAGAAGAGGATAGCCTCTGGCCTTTCTCAAACCCTACAGGGGACTTTGTGGTAATTCCTAATGGTATTACTATCAGTAATTCCTAACGGTATTACTACTTTGTGTTGTCTAAACACTCCAGGAATAGCATAATATAAATATTCAAGACTAGTTTAAAGTAATTTTCTGGAGATGATAAAAACTATTTTCTTCAGAACATCTCTTCATTAATAGCTTCCCATGTCCCTGTTTCTAAAATCAGCATAATGCTGTCCTCCTTTTCTTTTCCTTGAAAGACTGTTGAATTAACATATATAAGGAATTCTGAGTCTGGAAAGAGAGACCTGCAATATACATTTGCTCAYTGTTAATTGTGCATGCACCTCAATATGTAATAAAGACCAAAGTTTCCTTTGTTTCTTGTGCCATATTTCAARTTAGTGCAAACTGGTTTTCCAGCTCTCAAAAAAACCACAATCTGCCTATATGAATGATTTAGAAACAATAAGATACCAGTGAGAGCTAGCCATGAGAAAGGCCAGTGAAAGAATATTTTCTTGCAATAAAGTATGGAAAAAATATGACAATGTAGAAGACAGAGATAGACAAACTTTACTTCTATTGTCTGGGATCTTTCCACATACCAAAGTCCTGGTTAAAACCTATTGCACATAAAATAGAATAAAATTCTGAATCTTATTCAATTTTAGTTTAAGTCCACATCAATGGAAAAGCAGCACAACTGTTGGTACAGCAGCAATCCGAAACTGTGGCTGTGTTATACCACCTGTGCTACAACCACTGAGTGTATGCAGGTTCTTCTACATAAAATCTCCCATTTTCAGCAGCTCTTCCTCATTCTTTCGAAAAGAATAAAACACTCTTTAAAGTTTTCTGTTTTCAGCACCAAAGTATCCTTTGGAGGCATTGCAGTTATGAGCATTATATCATGAATCTTTCAGTATTTGCTTCCACTTTAAAGACCAGCTTCTTGTTTTATATAATTTCATGAATACTGGGATCTATTTCAGAATTTTGGAGTTGGGATGTTTTTTCTAATCACTTTTTGATCAGTATGGTTGCAGGGAAAAGACAGAAAACAAGAACTCCAAAAACAGAATAAAGCAAATAGAAAAAATATTACTTAAATACAACTGTTAAAAGATTTTTCCTAACCTTTTAAAATACTTCTGCCCAGGGTTTTTAGGCACTAACACCTACAACGTTTATTTTTGTTGGTTTTTAAGKTTAAGCAGGCAATGTTCTCTATCCCAAGTTCCCTGTAGAACATACTGACTTCAGATACAACACCCTGTGCCTTGGTGGATGCAAGGTATTCTACAAAATAAAGGTACATTTTAATAAAATATTGTCCCCAAAGTGATCTTCCAAGGTTTTTWAATTCTTTTGTTCGATCCAGGTCAGGATATTCTATGATTCCACAGTTCTCTAATAGCACTGCTCTTCATAAGGCCAGCATGCTAGTATTACCATAACTTTTTCCACAAATATTTCCATTTTTCAAATTTTAATTCACTTTGAGAAAGCTAATTCACAGAGAAATGAATTCCTCTGTAATTTTCCCTGTGCTCTGGGCTTCTAACTCTCTGGTATTTCCTGTAAATATATATGAGCATGTGTACAATATCATGTTTCGCTTCGTGTCTCTCCCCAATTCCCAGTAAATGAGTGTGTGTTATTCTCTACACTTCAGCCCTCCATACGGAGCCCTCTGTTATTTTCTCAGTCTGTTTTTCAGCTTCATTTTAATAAGATCAGATCCACCTTCAAAAGGAGAAAAAAACCACTGGAAAGTCTCATCCAAGTATCTGTGATAATAGCCCAAGGCTCTTTTTCAAAAGGACCAAGTCATTTTGAAAGAGAGAAGACCAATGGGTGTTAGTCCTGGATCAGCTGTTAATTTCTGTATGTGCTAGGTCAATCCATTCAGGGATGTCCATAAAGCTCATCAGAGGCCAGCTTGCAACCTCACAAAATAGCATGAACTCAGCTGAAAATTCATTACAGGTTGATAACAATCTAATACTTTTCATACATCCTTAATACTATATCAAAATGACACTTCTCAGACTRTCAACCTGTCATTATATTTATAGAATTCTCCATGACTTAGGTGTTGTTTTCCTTTCCATTACACTGATTTTTTGTGCTGTTGGTTTTTGTTTTCATTGGAGCTTTTTGATTTGATTTTTAAGAAGGAATTCAAGTGCCATTTGAGTTTTCATTGTAGAATTGCACTTGTTTTCACAGTTTAAATACTTTATCTTGCAGATATGTTTAKTGTTAGAAATTAATACTAGTATTTAAGTTTGGAAGAAAACAGTAGTGAAGCAAGCCTGCTATAATTTCTTATTGAATATTCTAAGTTGAAATGTGAGCATTTGGAGGAAAATTCTGATCCTTTTCATGTTATGCCCTACACAATTTATATTTAATTACCATGTATGTACATGGAAACACAAGTGTGTATGTGTGGGGGCACATGTTGCAGACGAAGTCAACGATCTCAAGTTTGAGAGTATGAGTGAGAAAATATCCATTAAATCTTTCAAACCACCTACAGAGTGGACATTTTCTGTCATAACCATTTGGAAACCTCCACAGGATGTTTCCTAGAAGAAACCTACTACGTGATGCAATCTTTTCTTCTAAAGCAATCCAGGAGACGGTTTGGTGGGGATTCCCCTTACCTGCCAGCATCTTTAGTGCCATTCATAATTGTGTGACTAAGCAAGCCAATCATGTTTTCTCACAGAAAAAAAAGCAAATGAGTACACAGTTTTGGTTCTYCTGTTTCTGTCCAGCTTCCAGGACACATAGGAGAATGCCAGAAAGTCGAGCTTGCAAGGAATTCATTCACAGATAACATTTTACTTAGAACTGGACTTCTTGAGAGGAGTTTGCTTGTAGAAGTTTYCCAGTTAGATTCAGAATTTAAAGTGAAAGCAGAAATATGCAAGACCTTTGCTTTTTAGTAGTTATAAAACTAAGAAGGTGCTTCACACCCTGAGTACATTTCCTCTTCATCTCCACAGGAAATAAGGCTGCCTGTAGAAGAGCTGCTGTGGGTCAAGTGTAGATGCACTTCATTTTAAAGGTGCTCATCTTCCTTTTACAAAGGCCTGAACCTACAACTATGACGTGTTCTGAATTAATATTCTAGTACTTATAAGGCAAAAAGATTAAACTAGCTAGTAATAAATATTTTTTAAAAAAAAACCCCAAACTCAAGAAATAAGAGAACTGATTTTCTTTGCGTTTTTAAAGACTATTGTGCTTCTGTCCCCAAGCTAAAACAAAACAAGTCTTTTAAAAGACAATAAATTAAACAAATATTGCTCTTTCTTTCCCCCAAAACTGCAAAAATACCCTTTTCAAAAATAAAAAAACATGCAGTCTCAAGTAGCATACTTTAAAGTAATCAAAATGTAGGCACTGTGGCAGGTTGGGTTGTTAATCTTCTTTCCTAAGGAAATGAAACTTGTGCAGTTTTTAGCAATCAATTCCTTCCTTGTCAGTAACTTTTGAGCAGAGTCAGCAATGTCTTCTGATTTTGAGAGAGTCAAGARTCTCACAGCTAATTTAACTCCTGCCTCCCTCATTAAGTTTGACAGTTAAGCAACAGCAAGATTGCTCTACTAATGATGGATGTTGGTATTTTAGCATGTTGTGTTGGTTTTGCTTGGCCCAGTTTTTGGAAGTGGGGGGGCAAAAAGATGGCKCCTGTGCRAAGCTTCTGGAGGCTTCCACCATGTCCAGCAGAGCCAATTGCTGTTGGCTCTGGGGATGATGGACATGCCACTGACCAAACCTGGGCCAATTGGAGATGGTGGTTACACCTCTGTGAAAACATATTTAAGAAGAAACCAAAACAAGGGGCACACAGTAGTTTTGCCAGTGGAGGAGGCTGAGAAATATGTGAGGGAATGCAGACACCAAGGTCA
>NW_026623242.1:2595192-2797438 GCF_030028575.1 Malurus melanocephalus
GGCTGTCCCCCTGCAGCCCATGGTGACCATGGTGGAGCAGAGGCTGTCCCCCTGCAGCCCATGGTGACCATGGTGGAGCAGGCTGTCCCCATGCAAGTGACCATGGTGGAGCAGGCTGTCCCCTGCAGCCCATGGGGTCCACAGAGGGTGCAGAGATCCACCCGCAGCCCGTGGAGGAGGGAGGTCCCCATGCTGGAGCAGGCGGATGCCGAGAAGGGGCTGTGTCCAGCAGGAGAGCCATGGAGAGAGAGGCCTTGCTCCCGAGATGGAACAGCCTGGCCTTGGGCCTGCACCCAGGGGACGAGGGACCCCACGGTGCAGCAGTTTTGGGACGACTGTCTGCCTGTGGGGGGACTCACGATGCAGCAGATGTGTGTGGACTGCTGCTCGTGAGAGTGGAACCGCGCTGGAGAGGTTCATGGAGAACTGTCTCCCTTGGGAGGGACCCCACGGCAGCGCAAGGGAAGGACTCCTCTCCCTCAGCAGCCGCAGATCGATCCGGTGATGAACTGACCAACCCCACACCCTGAACTGACCAACCCCACACCCTGAACTGACCCAACCCCACACCCTGAACTGACCAACCCCACACCCTGAACTGACCAACCCCACACCCTGAACTGACCATCCCCACACCATGAACTGACCAACCCCACACCCTGAACTGGCCAACCCCACACCCTGAACTGACCAACCCCACACCCTGTTCACCCCCCGCTGCTTTGTACCGTCCATGGGAAGGGGTGGGGGGAGGGAGTGGGGAGAAGATCAGTGTTTTTTGAGGGTTTTATTTTATTTCTCATTCTCCTCCTCTGACTTTGTTAGTAATAAATTCAGTTCATAATTTAAGTAGAGCCTGTTTTGTCCATCAAGCGTTTCCTCCCTGCTCCTTATCTCAACTCATGAACCCTTTTGTTAATTTTTTTTTCTTCGCTCTTCTCTGCCCAGTGATGATGGAGGAGAGTGAATGAGCAGATGTTGTGGGTGCCTGGCTTTTGGCCAGCATTCTAAACCACCACACGTCTATGAGTTAGTTACCATAAGGAGGGGAATATCTTTCCTAGCACTGCTGTTATGAAAGAATATTAATTATTCAAGAGTTATTAATATCTAGGAAAGTCTAAATGGCATTATGAAAAACTTTGAAAACTTACGAATAAGAGTAGTGAAAGGAACCTTCCCCTGCCATTTAAACTGATCATTCTGTGTTGCAATCATGTGTACAGGGCTCTGTACTCCTGCTTTATCCTTTTTCAGTACCTCTGGTTCCCCACACCAGTCTATTCTGTGCATATCTATGCAACAAAATTGAAGGAGAGCCTGCAGCACATGCCATAGCAGCTATGGTGGGTTTATTTTAGTCTCACTCGTGTGGATATCATAGCAGAGGAGCTGTGATACTCCAGGCTCTCTCAGTAGTGTTCTACCTCTGTCTTCACGTGCACAAGCAAAGTACAACAGTTCTTTCACAGCTTTGCAAAAGTACATGGACAAGTTGAGTATTAATTGCAGAGAGCTCAGAATTCAGGCACACCTGCTTTAGTTTCCATCAGCACACTTGAACTGCTCTGCCCTTCCCATAAGAGAATTTTGTCCTGGAAAACCATCAGTTCTAGTTCAATAGTTGCCAAAAAAAAAAAAAAAAAAAAAAAAAAAAAAAAAAAAAAAAAAAAGCCCAAAGTCATTTTAGATGATTTACAGGGTTTTTTTGCCCATGTAAGGCAAAATGGCATATCAGTGAGATCCTCTATGTTTGTGTACCATTTGTTCTACACATGGGAATGTAAAACCGATCTCCTGATCACCACTCACTTTATTTTGCCTTGCATTTGGGAGCACTCTGGGAAACAGCAAAAATTCATTCCTTTCAGATAAAATAAAACTGGAAAATGTTTTCAGATGGTCTCCAATTGTTAATAGGAGCTCAGGTCACAGGAAYGGACTAGAGCTAGTTCAAAATAAACTCAAAACAAGTGTGGTGTGGAAGCTGGGTCCTAAGYGCCAATTTTTTAACTTACTAATTTCCTCCTATTGTATTGCACCTTTTGCTAATGAAGACATAAATTATTTTCCAACAATTTCTGATCTTATCTAAAATATTTAAGCACCCAAGATGAAAGGTCTAACCAATGGGAAGCATGAAATTAAAATGTTATTTGTACTAGAACCTGAACCACAATAATCAAACATAAGTAGAYAGATAAATGTACAGCAATAAATATTTGCTGAAGAAACAATTAAATATTTGAAAGTCATGGATCTTCTCACACATAGGTACACATGGAATCACATTAGAAATCCCTCTAATTCATGGCATCACAGATTAAATTAAAAGACCCTGTGGTGGGATGCATCAGGTCCTCCTCTGTTTCCAGGGAGGTCCTTGTGGGAACTGTGTGTCTAGGAGTCAGCAATAATGAAGTGCTGCTTAGCCAAAGAAGAAATGAATTCACTTTGTTTTCCTAGTCATCCCAAATCAAAAGGTTATGCTTTGCTGATATTTACATTTTTAGGATGTGTGTAGATCTTTTTGATAGAAGGTAAACACTACTGCAAAATGTATCATTACAGTAGATGTTTATTCTCTGAATAAGACTGGATGTTGTCATGTGAGTTGTAACTTTTCAGTTAAATAATTACATTTTCATTTCAAAAAGCACTGTGTTCCAAGTAATGTTTCCAAAAGAAACAAGAAGTGTTAGTGGAAGGAACAAATCAGCAGGCCAGAAGGTTTCTGCAAGTCATGAGCAAAAAATTATTTAGAATTTGCCTCAAAAGTAAAGAAAAAAAATACGGCAGGCAGGACTGTCAGTCTGCAGTTGGTACTGGAAGTGCTGGTGCATGGCTGAATGGAAGTTGGTTTCATCTGTGCAGCTGTGGAGACAAACGGTGTCCTGGGCTGCATCRGCAGAACCGCGGCCAGTGGGTCACGGGGTGTCCTCTCTCCCACTGTGCTTGGCAYTTCTCAGAGCACACCCAATATAGTGCCCCCCGCTTGGGTACCCCAGCTCAAGAGAGACACCAAAAAACAGCAGAATGTACTGCCAATAGCCTCCAATAGGATTAGAGGGTTGAAGATCTCTCATTCAGAAGAAAGACTGAGGGAATTTTATTTGCTCAGGGACGATACAAAAGGCTCCTGACTCAAACTTCAGCTCTGTACCTGATGCTGCAATGCCTTTTTGTATCCTTCTGCAACTTTGCAATTTTCCCCAAACTTTGAATTTCTCCTTCCCCTCTGCAGTTGTGCTCTGCTTTGGGATTCACATCTGTGACCCTCGAGGGYATCACTGTATGTGAAGCACTCTTTCCCCTACTGCGGGTAGAAAAACAAGGTTGTCTTTTCCACTGACACCCTGTGGTTTCTCATTCACAAAAATTGTTTTTCCTCACATCTAAGGGGCTTGCTTATAAACAGCTTTATCAAGTKACTAATTTAAGGCACCTGTGGTTAATCTCTGCAAGCTTTCTTCACTTGGAAATTGCTGCTGGTTATTCCTTAGTCACTACACAGGAAGAAAGAAAACATTGAGATTGACATGACAGAATTTGTCTAGGAGACGTCAGCAGGCTCTTCGTGTGTGGTTAGGGACAATGAGCTGGGCTGGCACAAACCATTTCATCTTTYGTGCAGGGAGGGAAAAATCAGAAAATAATTGGTGATGTTTTATTAAATGATGGACATGGGCTGCAAGCTTCACTTATGGCAATAAAACCGCCGGGGTGTATTCTGCTGCTAACTACTGCTCATCCAATCTTTAGAAGAAACAAACAAAAAAAAAGTCCCCCCTGCACCATGGCTGCTTCAAGGAAGTTATTTCCTTCTAATCAGCTCATTTGACAGCATGGCTGAAACAACTTAAATAAGCTGCACTAGGAGGAAGCAGCAAGAAAAGCATCCTTTAATTAATATTAACAACTGATGCATGTCATTAACCCCGAGCTCTATTGTTATGTCAAGAGTGTGAAGGCCTTTTTGAGGTCTTAAATAGAAGAAAAATAATATTTTATTAAATATGAAGAAACATAATTTATTAAGGGGCTGTTTGAAAAGCAAAACCAAACCTGTTCACACTCGATATCTTAGTATCTATAGTATCTACAGTACCTAAATGCACCTTAAAATCTATATATAACCTCATTCATAATTTCTGCTTGAGTTTCATTCTTTTCTTTGCAACTCCAGCTGCTAGAAGCTTTACTTTCAGCTTTCTTTAAGCAGAATTTTTTTTTTTTTAATATGCAAAATACAGCAACAAGCTGAAGCATGCAGATGAGACCCAAACACCCCAGGCTCCTCTACTCACCCATCATYACATCTCTTTTACACTCTTCTTCCTTGGGTTGCCTCTACCTATACAGCGTCTTTCACTAAATAGAATTAAATTTGTATTTTCTTAGTATCTTTCTCTGACTATTGAAAAAAAGTGACGGAATGGTTACCAGATAGCTCATATTACTTAAATATCCTAGCATAGCATGTTCGTCTCCTCTTTTGCCTGTTTGCTGAGGCAAAAAAAAAACCCCACCAGAAGCCACCAAAACTCTAAAAAGGGCATCATAACCTAGGATGAGATAGTGAGGCACTCTGGGGATATCCAGAGTCAATGGCCAAGGAGCAGAGAGATCTGCACAACCCTTTTATGGGCCATGCATGAAAAACCTCCCTGGCAATGCCCATGCTGCAAGGAGAGGAGCAGGAGYCAGGTCAGTAGTGGGCTGGTTTCCATCCCCTGGGCTTTGGACGAAAAACCTCAGTGTAAATTCTGAGGGGCCTGCAACCTTCAGAAATAATTTACCAGAAGTGAAACATCTGTGACTTCTGATCTGCCTTAATTCTGTTTCAAAATTCATTCAACCCTTTCCCTCTCACAGGACTCACCTGCAGTTTGTCATTCACTTCACACAAACATTTTGTGGCCAGGCAGTTCCCATAGGTTTCCTTTCAATTATGGAAACAAAGATCCTTATTATTCAGCTGTGGCTCCATCCAGTACTTTGCCTGACTAGAAATGATGCACTGCCCCTTCAAAATCAGCCTTCCATACCCTRTCAGAGATTTTTCAAGACCCAACTGATTAAAACCTTGCACAGCCTGGCCTGACCTCCTGATGTGCCCTTCCTCGAGCAGGTGGTCAGGCCAGAAGCCTCCAGAGTCCCTTGACAGCCTCATTTGTCCTGTGGACCCTGCRGCTTTATGATCATTGATGTCTTCCCTCAACCATCCAAAGTATTGAAAGAAGCATTATCCATAATGTTTTGCAATTCAAACCTATTCCTGACATATGTTATGGGAATTTTCATTCCATGATAATCACCTTCAATCGATGGTATTTTAGTGCCTCCCTTTTCCCTCTGACAATGCTCCTTCACACCAATAGACCGACTGCCTTTACATTTCCAAATTGCTGTTCCACCGAATCTAACAAAACAGAAACATCACTTGAAATACTGATTTTTCAATGAAAACTAATTTGAGGTGAGACCATTCTCCACACATGTTCTTGGAGAGTCACTATTCYACAGCTCAGCAGTTTTTGGCAGTTTTTAGGAGGGGATACCCCCAGGGCAGTCATTATTTGCAATATGAAGGTTGGCTAGAGATGGGAGAAGCTGTAAGGTGACCACTGCAGCTGTACAGGGGCTGCTGCATCCATCCCATTCCTGTGACAGCATTGCCTGCCCAGACGCCCCTTCTCTTGGCAACCCCACAATTGCTGAGGGGAAGATGACTTGGACACTGTGTGGGCTCAGTGGCTACAAGGCCTATTTGGGGAGCACCTCAYTAATCACAAGACCAAAAGTCTGTGTGTGTCACCTTTGGCCATGCATCTTCGCAGTGAAGAGGTTGTTACTGAAGTCTCCAGAAACTGATGTATGTTGTGGGCACAAAGAAACAGCGACCAAACAGCCAAATCCAACATAAGTTACATCATTGTCCAAATCCCATTCTAATTTCCATCTTTCAGGAAACAGTCTTCTAATCTAATCTTCTAATTCCTCTAATGCTCTCTGTTGGAAACTATACCACATTTGCCAGGACTTGTTTAGACTGGAGACTAAGGAAAATYTCTTCACTGAAAGAGTTGTCAAGCACTGGAACAGACTGCTCAGGGAAGAGGTTGAATCACAATCCCTGAAGGTGGGTAAAAGATCTGTAGATTTGGCACCTGGGGATATGGTTTTGTGGTGGATTTAGCAGTGCTGGGACAATGGCTGGAGTCGATGATCTGAAAGGTCTTTTCCAACCTGAACAATTCTATGATGTTATGATTCCAAAATTCTATGACTACAGTATAACAAAACTTCAGGGCTCCAGCTGAGATTAGGAATTTGCAGTAGATGGTTAAGCCTACAGCAGAAATTATTTTTTAAGTGATAATCTCTACTTTGAAGATTTTGCACTTCAGAGAAAAAAAACACTTCAGGGAAACCAGAAAATTGCACATGGTCTTGTCTGTGATGGAAATTGTCTTCGCTGACTGCTGCTGTACTATTTACATTACACCAAAACTGCATGTGCAGCTGCTACTTTCCACTAGATCAGTGTTTTTCAAGAAGTTGTGATCTAGTGACAATTTTAATACACAGCCTCATATTTTTCATTCTTGCTTTTGCAATAACAGCCATAAAATACCCTTTTTTTCCACGTAATAAGAGTCACTGCTTCAAAAAGACCAAAACTCTGTGATAAGCCACACTAAGCAACAGTGACAATTAACGCTACATGGGGAATAATTTCCTTCTGAGGATTTCTGTTTGCTAAGAAAAGATAAATTAACTTGAACAAATAATTAATAGACAGTTTCTCCATTTGTCAAAGGAGAACAGTATTTTAATAAAGGATCTTGTCTATAGTCACAGAAGAATTCTGTAGTGAAGCTAGAGATTGAGTTCATATTCCATTAACGTTTGGCTATATGCCCATTGTCCTTACCCTTTACTTTTCATTTCAATTCTACATTTGTGGCAATTGAATATAAATAATCCAATCTTTCTAACCCAACTGCATATCTATCGCAGTTTCCATCCAAGGAAACTGCTTATGAAATATGCTCTAACACCTTCTCCATCAGCTGCAGTCAGCAGCAAACTGGGACCAGCTCGAGTCTTGTTTTCTAAGAGTGACACCTAGAGTCTCATCTGTAAAATTAAAATACACTCCYTCACTTGTCCAGTTTCAATAGGAAACAAGCTTTTGTACATGCTTATTATTTTGAATGACAGCTGAATATATTTAACACCAATTATTTTTCTAAGCTTTTGTGAAGGTTCAAAGCAGTAGTTGTTGTTAGACAGCCTGCATATGGCATGTATCTGTTACCACAACATTTTTGCATTAAGTAAAGACATTTATTTTGCAGATGCTGTATTTTGCCTTTCATTCAGGAGTGTTTAATTGGTTTGGAAATGTAATTTTTATTACTGTATGAAGGGATGCATCATGSCCAGAGATACTCTCATTTTATAGATAAGGTGACTAAGAGTCTGCAAAGTGTCCCAAGCCGYATGGAAAATGAGGGCTGAAATAAGCAAATCCCAAGCTTTTATGCCGTGAAACAATTTTATTTCCCTTGACAGCCTCAGATGAATGGAGGCTGAGCTTCAGTGCAGMCTGACCTCAAACCCTGCTGCGGCCGGTCCTGGCTGCCCACACCCACCGCAGGAAGCGGTGGCACTGGAAGGTGTTATCTGCCCTTTTCAAAGGGCATCGGTATCCTCGTGTTTTCATGTGTCACCCCCTGACTTGCTGTGTTAGCCCAGCAAAATTTCCACAGAAACAAAATTTTCCACACAAAAATCTTTGGCAGCCTGGATCACCTGGAACCATTGCCCATGGATGTTCCTCATTAAATGTGGCAGGTTTTCTGTTTGCAGGTGTCACTGGCTCCCTTCTGAGCAGAGAAGCAGCAGCTCCTCCAACTCTCACCAACACAGGGCCCTCAATCCCAGCTACTGCTCCCTGCCAGCTGCGAGTACTGGACAGTGATGTCTGAGGAAGGTTGGTGAGGCCACGCCCATGRTCAATTTTCCATTCCACATACCAAAGTTTGGACAAAAAACATTAAAACTGAAAGCAAACCTAAATTTCACCAACAAATGGGTGAACTGTGTGAAAACAATCCATGAAAAAGAGCCTTGTGTTAATTAAAAATTAAAACACATGCTCAAAAAAGACCATGGCAYTAAATTTGCCACTGTCCCTCTAATTAACCATTTTGTGTTCCAAAAAACTAAAACTGAAAAAATGAAAAACTGAAAAAACATATTTTACAAAGCAACCCCCTTCTATTAGTTAGAYACTTGCCATGGCTCTGAAAGCTGATGTTGAATATTGACTCCACAGGATGGCGGAACTGTGATGTAGTTGTTTGTCTGCAAGGCAAACATTTGAAATCATGGAGTTATGCTCTTAGGGATGAGCAAATGAACATACTCATCCAGCCACACCTCCCTTTCCTTGTGCCCAGCTCACCYTGAAACGAGATTCACATTCTTCAGACTCCTGCTCCAGCAATGTGTGCCCACGATAGGCCCTGGGCTTTTGTGCAAAGGTGCCAAGTGTCTGCCTGGGTCTGCCTCTGCAGCCTCCTTTTAATTAAAGCACTTGGGCGAGCTTTTCCTGTTTCTTCTCCCTGAATGTGTCATTTTGGCAACAACCAGCTTCATCAAATCTAAAAGKTAGAGCTAGGAATGTGTGTTGGTCTTGTTAGCCTTCTAGGTGTCATTTTGCTATGTAAGGAAAGGATATCAAATCACCAAAAGTAAAAGGAATTCAGTAAGATCAAAATAATTTGGAGGTGATGCCTCAGAGCCAAGAGTACTATGCTCTGATTTTGTTTGTTTTATAATACGGTTTGTTCAGATAAAATACAGTTGACTGGTAAGGTACTGCAGCAAAACCTAGTGTGCCATATACTGCAACTCCCTCTAGTAATAAAATACAAATAATGAAACAATATAACATAACTACTAATAAAATAGAGGATGAAATCTGTGTCTCATTTCTAAACATGCAATGCATTCAGTGGAAGCTGGCAATTCTCTGGAATGAGGAGTATGAGGCAGTTTTTCTCTCCTTGTCTGTGCCTTCTGTACATTATTCCACATATGATCTGGACCAGCAGATCCCTGACAAATTTAAAATCACCACGTAGGATGGTACATTAGGTTTGCTGTCTCCCAGAGTAAGAATGTATATGTTTAAGAACATTTTTGTCAGGCATCTCTACTACCTTTCTCAAGAAGCAGGCTAAAATTTATAGTGCCAAGTTAGTAGAAGCAATTTCAGCAGATTATATATTCCTCACTGGTTGGGTCCTTTTCTCTTTTTTCTTTTAATTGTGGGGCCCAGGCTCATCAGCGTCATCACACTAATGTTTTCAAACACTCCTGACTTAGCAGAACTATGATATTTGAAAATTTGCAGAAGCTCAGCACCATGGAACTGCCAAACATACAGATTGGGAATATGTTCATCACCTAGATAGTTTCTCCTGGTAAATTTTTTAAAATATGGGAAAACTAGAACTCCATCTTTATTCTGTACTATATGAAAGACATTTTGGAAACCACTACCATCAACTTCCATAAACCTCTCACAAATCACTTTACAATCCTAGTCAAAGCAATCAATTTATTGTGTTTTCTCAATGCCTGATCTCATGCAGATCATGTGACATCTGAAGGTCATTTATGAATACAAGAACAAAGCTTTTGCATTAATTATGTTATTTTATTAGGGAAGAGTTATTACCTTAAATTAATAATAAAGATAAGCAGTATATAATTATTTACCTTATTTACATGTAGAATGGCTCTGTACACAATTATAACTCTGTATGCAGTTATAAATCTACAACCACAAACCCCAACAGAAACACAACTTAGGGGCAGGATTTTCCGAAGTGATCCTTGTTGCTTTGAGCTGCATTCACACAGCGTGGCACAGGCCATGGCTGGATCATGCCCACGGCACATGGGACATGGTGTGTGACCCACAGGGTGGCAGACCCCACGTTCTGCTGGCGCTCTGTGTTTGGGGCCACCATGAGGCACAGGCAGGCGGGATGGGAAAGCACAGCAGGGTGCTGTAACTGCTCCAGGGGCAGAACAGACAAAGCTGCTGTGCCAGGCGAACCGTGAAAGCTTGTGGAAACCCCTCTTCGTGCCTCTGCTACAGAAGGTGACATTCCCTGGGACGGAGTTGCTGCCAGACAAATTGTACATCCAGCTCTCTGTTTGTTTTCAGGCCTTTTGAGTGGTGAKCTGTTCTTAGAACAGGAGCAGCACGTTGTTTGTCACCTTCTCACTCTTCATAAGACAGTTTGGATGTAGGTCTGAATCCAGGGAAGGAGAATGTCCAGCTCATGGATGGCCTTGTAGATTCCCTTATCTCCAAGCTGCTGAGAATTTAAAGGCATTAGAAAAGAAACTAGCTCCAGCCCTCGAGCAATGCAGAGGGGAGCCAGCATCTCCTGTTCTTACCTTGAGAAACTTCCTCTTTAACTTTTTGAYAGGAGAAGTTAACCTTGTGGATGGAGCACACGGAAGCTGAAGAATGAAAAAAAAACCCCAAAGACGCTGATATAGAGGCAAAGCGATGAGGAAGAGTCCAGCCCACAGTGTGGCACTGCAGGGCTACCAGTAAAATGTGTGATCATTTCAGCACCTCCCAATACTTCAAATGTGTTCTTTTGCCTGTGTGCTTCCTGCCAAGTTGAATTTACAACACAAAAAATTGGTACCTTGAGTACCTCTAAGGTTTGGGGCCACCATGAGGCACAGGCAGGCGGGATGGGAAAGCACAGCAGGGTGCTGTAACTGCTCCAGGGGCAGAACAGACAAAGCTGAGACGAAGCTGTTCCTGATCTCAGGAACCTTTACATTAGCTGCAGTTAGACCTTTTGCACATTATATCCTAGTTCTAACATTCAAGGCCCTTCAACTTTGGACCCTCAGAACCTCTGACCCCGAGGGAAAGCAGGGCTAAGAGCTAGATACCATTGTAAAGTACAGGGAGCTATTTTGCACATTTCTGCAAGCCCTTCAAACATGTTTATAAAGTTAATTTATGTTTGTCTCAGTTTCCCTGCCCGTTTCTCCAGTGTCTGACCAATTACAGCCTGGGGACTTAGCCCTCTCCTCACACCCATCTCTGGCCACTCAGCCCTGGCCACCCAAAGCTGTTACAGCTGTTTCTTTTAGAGCTGACAGGCAAAGATTTCTGAGCAACATGGCTTGCTGATTCCTCAGCTATCTGGATTTTCAAAAAAAAAAAGGAAAAATAGGATGTTTTCCTATCTACAAACAAGGGCTTGTTTGAAAAGGAAAAAGGCAAAGGTCCTCACCTCCATCCATGGAAGGAGATGACTGCTGAAATAGGTGGTTATTAGTGCTTTTGTGTCTCACACACAGTACTTGAAAAAGGACCACAAACATTTTCAGGTTACCTTTCGTGCTTCCTAAAGTCACTTCACATGATGAAAATGTGGTAAAAAGGCTTGGAGATTTTTTTTTCTTTTTTTAATGTTCTGCATTTTATATGATACGTATTTCCATAAAATATCATTTGGTTGCAGAACTGACTTTAAATGAGTATGCGGGCTTTAGTGGTGATACACATCACAAACTCTTTTCTTTCTGCATAAATGGCAAGTCACTAAATGAGCCATCAAGCAAGTCTGAGAGTTGCAAACAGCACTCAAACTCAGCTTGAGGCCTATAAACCCTGCCTACAATGACAGCGAAATATTAAAGGTTCTGCAGGGAATATATTGTCCTTCTGCACTCCGTTCAAATATCAGAAAACACTTCCACTATCTGCTACTGCTGTAGGAACTTAAGTATGTCTGAAAAACTGAACTTGTGCCCCTATGGCATTGGAAAATATTAATGCTTCCTTATTTGGACAAAACCAAGAACTGGCAAGGTGAGAATCATAATATTGTAGTATTGGGGTGGTTGGGAGGCAAATATTATTAGGATTTTTAAGTGGGACACATTCCTCTAGCTGGCTAAATTACAGCCCAACTTCAGGAAAGAATGCGGGGTGAATATGTATATAAAGTATCCCTGTTTCTCTTAGATATATAGAGAACTTCATCCTTGAAAGGTAACAAATTAATTACGTTTCATGTGATGGTGGAAATCCCTCCTGATAAACGTCTTATATCTCAACTAGGTAATAACAAGTAAAGAGCTTAAGTACAGGGATGAATGAGTGCTAATTTATTGAGGAATAATATGGAAAATCTCACTTGAGTATTAGCAAAAGATCAATGGATTCTTTCACTATATTCACCTTTTCTCTTATTCTTTCACATAAGAGAAAAGGTCTTTCTCACATTCTTTCACATACAAGACATTCATGGTCTTGTATTGTCGGATTTGAATTAACACAAACATTTCCAAAAATGATAGTTTGCAGAAATTAGGTGTCTCCTAGAAGATCACGATTTCTCAAAGAGCTTTTGTTTTCTGCTAGCAGGGGAAATCTTATCTCTCTCGACAGTATGTTTTAAGACCGAAAAACGTAAGTTGTTATGTCTAGACTTCTGCTGAGTAAAACACTGGCACTAATTATGGAAAAGAATGCAGGAGCACTGAGAAATCTGCAGCATTTTGTCTCCATACAGCRCAGAATGTATTACTAAACTATCTAGCAAGCTACAGTCCCTGGTGATATTTAAGAATGACTGATATTCTGAATTCAGTCACAGCTGACAGTCTAAACTCCTCAGTGTGTRCTGGCATTTGTATAGAATGTAATTGTTTCTCCAACAAAAATGAGATCTCTATAAAACATATTATACCATCTGAAATTATATTATCTCATTCTGGAATTATATTATTGTATTATCTGGAATTTAGACGGACACAGATAACCACAGCAATAAGATCACAGCAGAATGCTGTGAATATTGGCTGTAAATTACAACTGTTTAGCATGGCTTTAAATACAGAACTTGAAAGCTGGTGGAGTTTTCTYCCATTGAGATTTGAATCTTTTTACATTATGCAAATATCCCAGTTGAGTTCTGGGCTGTAACTCCACAAAGACATCTCTGGAGCTGTTTTTGCATTGCAAATATTTTTGTGCATGTRGAACCAATGTTCTTTTCTTTCATGCTGCTATACAGTTCACATTAGGCAAAGCTTCAATTAATTTAATTCATTTATATATTGATTCGCCATCCTGCTCTCACTTTCTAAAATCACTATAGAYATTTGCCTGGATATATTTCACCTTCAGTCAGGCTCCACGTTTTGGGACACTGTGATTTGTGAGGACTGCAGGTTTAGGGAAGAAATATCCTTAGGATATTTAATTTTAAGACATATCCTGTTGCTAATTGTTTACCCTTAAAAAGTAGATGAGAAATGAGATATGAGCGATATCATCTTGGCATCCTACCTGTGATGGTAGGAAATGTATTTGCACAGGCAAAAGTGTGCTCTATCTGCTGTTCTGTGGTTACTTCGGCAGTGTTGGTAAAAGCCTCCCCTCTGGGGCACCTGGAGACATTTTGCCAGTGGGCAACATCGCTCCCTGACAACCTGCTCTGACTGTGGGCACAGCTGGTGCACAGGAACCGCTCCCATGTGCTTCACAGTTGTGGCTCCTGCTTACTCATGATCAGTTCATTCAAAATTCAGTATGGAGGAGCAAAGATGACGTGTGAGAAAAGATTACACACACGGAAGTTACGCTGTTGAGGAAGGAAAGCATTACCAGTGTTACATCACAGAARCTCGAGGAGCCACATTTCTCCCTGTGCTCACCCTGTCTCTGCAGCTTTGGTGATGAGGGGGCAGCACAAGGTGACATCATCAGAAGGGAAGTGGCGTGTTTCCATGGGATCCTCACCACCTTGCACGCTCTCCACAAGATCACTCTGGGAGGGAATGAGTGCTGTCAAACCTCCCTGGCCCTGGTGGGGAAGCTCTCTTGAAGGTGAGTCCTCTGTGGCATGGGACACACCGTGACTCTGAATACCCTCTCTGTCTGCCAAAAAACTGAGACAGAGCTCTTCCTCAACTTTTCAGAGGGACAAAGTTAGCTTAGCTCTCTGGAATATACTTACACAGGCATCCATGTTTTCTTGCAGGACCTGGAAGGCACTAATAATGTACAACTTGTCACTTCCCACCTCAAGACGACTGAAGACGTTTTTCATATAGAAGGAGAGGAGCTGATCTCGAACGCTGCAGTTTGTCTGAAAACAAATCAAGTAACGAGTTGCCAAATGAAAACCTTGCAAGTCAAGCTCGGCCTAAAATTTCAGCCTCATAAAAACATGCATGTTTAGAAAGTGTGCAATCAATAAAACCATTTTAATGAATTTTGTTATCCCATTGATCTGCTTCCTTTTGTTTTAAACAGCTCAATCTACCCCTGTAGTTTCTGGAAGAAAGGCAGGAGGGTGCTGTGCTGGCAGGCACAGGAGAATCAGCAAGGCAAACCATGAGCACAAGTGAGAGCAGCAAATGTACTTAACACACAAAGAATAAATGGAAGATAAATTGGGGAGGCAAGTCAGACAATTTTGGTCAAATTGTAAGCGTCATTGTGGGTGGGTGTCATTGTTCCATTCCTCCACATCTGTGTCCCGTGCCATTTGATATTGCCACATCAACACTGTCATATCTGCCTGACCTGTGGGTTCTCCTGGACACCTCAAGGAATTTCAAATTACCATATACCTGTTTTTAGGCAATGGAATGAAGTATCAGGTGTGAGACTCCTATCAGGAGGGCAATGCAGCTGCAGATTACACCACCCAAATGCAGATGTCTGTGTGTGGGTCCCACAGCCAAGTGAGGAGCCTTCACTCCCAAGGCAATTTGTGAAATTAGAGGGACACCGAARGCCTGTAGGTCTATACTAAAGTAAGTTAAGAAATTACACTCTCCTGCTAAGCAGAGGACTTCATTAAGCATGTGGCTTTCATATATGCCTTTCCCAATTAAACTTTCCCAATTTTTGCACTGGCTGTCATTGCTTTTGATCACATATTCCTGTTTCTATTGACCAAATGAATATCAAAGTAAGAAAATGGAAAATCAGTAGTATAAATCTTACCATAAACAGCACTTTTGTAGTCTTTTTAAGCAGTCTTGTGGTYTTGATGAGATCCTTCTGTAAAATATGATGCAGTAATATAATTAACCTGAGCAGAGGAAGGGAGACAGTTTCAAGTCTGGTTTGTACAAAACTTAGTAGCAATAATATTAATTTTCATCATCTTCTTCAGATGTAGAATGAGGGCTCAATCCTAGCATAGCTACAAACCTCTTTAACGTCAAACTCATCCAGCCTCTCTATGCACCTTTTGTACATCATTTTGTTCCACCTTTGCGAAAGAAGTAGCTTCATTACCCTATCCCTCACTGCAGAGATCATTCAACTTAATTAAAGTTTCCAGAAAGCTCAGTAATTAAACTAATAAAGAATCATCTATAAATAAAATTAACTTTTTCAACTAGTGGGGTCAACTTACAGGAACAGATGATTTTAAACTAGTTGCCTTGATATACAGGTTCTCTGTCACCTGGGAGAGGAGTCCTTTTCGGCAGGAATGCTTTCCTGTAGGTGATCTTTTGCCTTCCACAGCAAAAAGACAAAGCAGAAATAAAAAATGCCCAGATCTGAAAATAGAACATACTTTCATCTTTGCTCCCAGATCTTCGAGCCTCTACAGTCACAGCAGCATGTGTGATGCAGCCAGACTGGTTAGATGACAGAGGTTAACCTAATTTTGTTAACCCTCAAAGTAGTCTCTTCCCCGAGATGCTCACGTAGATAACCTATTGCTCATGTGGTGCCTGATCGGTATTTTTGCTGTGCTTTTTTACACATCTTGCTCCACTTTCAACAAATTCGACCACAATCATCTGTGACATTTTTCTAGACGGTAACTCCATATTTACTGGCAACAGGGTCAAGGTTTCCAAGAAWGAAGAACTTCCCTATCGTGTGAGAGGTCTTCTTTCATTTAAGTAATGGTCAAGCGAGGAAAAGGTAGTTGAGCATTAGTTTAATTTAGCAATGCAGAAAAGGCTTCACATTTGAAGTATGCCAAATATATGTTTGGGGTTTTTTTWATTTTTTCCACAAAACTTAATGGCAGCACTTTTCTGAAAGGCCCAGAGAGGAAAAAAAAMCCCTTTTCTAAACCTTTACCCTTAAAAAGCATTAGATCTGTTATCTACAAGGAAGCTGGACTGCAAAGCGTGTAAAACTTCCCTGTTGAGTTTTTCAGAAGAGTATGTTTTCCAGGACTTAACATCTAAAAGCAAAGGTGTTTGCTGCCCATTTTAAACTCAGCAGTCCTTTTCCAGGGCAGACTTTGCCCCAGTAGGAGCAGAAGGCTGTTTATTGGGAAAGGAAGGGCTCCAGGAAGGGCTCTGTGGAAGGACCAGGACATCTTTGGCTATCAAGTCACTTTAAAAGTCCACTGAGAGCCACGGGCACTGGGAAATAATGTGCAAGATCCCTGCATCCCCACMCAGAGGTGGTAAAAGCATATATTTGGATGATCACTCTTTACAAAGGTGGTCAGAGATTGGGCAATCTGTGTCTGGCCTGTTTCCAATACAGCCAAATGCTGCAGGTTTCTCAGGAACCACTCCAGACATGCAAGAATATCACTCCAAGGATAGGCTTGTAAGTCATGAAGCAACACCAGCAATGTGAGGCAAGTATTGTTCTAAGTCAAATGTCAAGATGCTAGAACTGGTTGAGGTGTATGCAAGAAGACRAAGAAAGCTGGTGTTAGTCTAGAACAAAATTTCCATGGTACCATTTTTGTTGGAAGTAAAAGCAATCTCTTGGAAAAYTCACAAAGGGCAGAGCTTTCACTCCTTTAGTGTTTCAGAAGCAACACAGAGGACCTTAAGCATATCAGAAAAAGTGGTTTAAACTGCAATGACTGAAAGTGACAATGGTCTGTCAAATSCAGCAGCTGTTTGTCCCTCTGGGATACCATGCCTGCATCCGGGATATGTGTCAGYTCTGGGAAGAAGAAAGGTGAGACAAGCTGGGTAATTAACTCACTGCAGCCTTGGTCCCACTGACCATTTACACAGACAAGCACACATGCAGGCCAAACTGGATTCAAATCCAGCTTCAAGGATCCCACTTCCAAAGCTCTGGGAAATGCATTTCTCCACAGAACCATCTACACGTCACAGCAGCTTCACCAGCACTGAAGTGCTCATGAGGTGCTCTGGGGACAAAAAGAGCCAAGAAAGGGAGGAGATCTTGATCTTTTGGAAAGTGGAGATGCTGGTGACCTGAGGCCTTATGTGCATTTTAGGGCTCCTGTGAAATGTGCTCTGTATCGAAACACTGAAAATGCTGGTCAGGYTTGCCAGATGAAGCACCCTGAGCCTCAGCACACACAGCATGTGGACAGCAGAGTAGCCTCTTACTGCTAGTTTGTTCCTGGAAGAGGATCTTGGGCGAAAGCAATACAGTCAGAATGCAAAACTGCCTTGGGTTCCTCAAGGTGAGGTACTCCTTGGTCAACCRTTTTCCTCTAAATTGAATAAATGGGTCATGTAGCCAGTCAGCAATGTCTTTGCATATGAAAATCAATAATGTTCACATCTCTGAAACTTCTAATGTTGCTGGAAAACCCTCGAGCCCACAAGTTTCAATTTGTCTCTACTGTGAACTACCACTGTGCTTACAGGGCTGTAGCACTGACACCTTTTCATTGGGCTCTAGATACCTCTGGACACAAATCAGTAAATGTCTTACTGAATTGGCTGACTTTTCAGCTGGGTGGTGTGAAAGAATGCAGATGGATGCAAGTACAAGGTAGCCATGCTTAAAAAAATAAAAATAAACTAGGGCTTTCCTATCCCTCTTTTCATAAAAGTGGGGGTGACCATTTAATAACCAATCCTATAAAACTGATAACACTTCCACAATTTTTAATATGATKATTTCATTTCTAGTCAAAAAATAGCCAATACTCTTCAAATTTTTCTTGAGTTACTTGCTCAGAACAAGGATAATCTTTATTTTCTGGGTCTTGTGTAGCAAGAACTGCKATGAGCTAATTTTTCAGACAAGGGTGCCTAAATTACCCATGCAAACTCAGCACATCATCAGCCAGTGATCCATTGCCAGGAGCTTCAGGAGTCATAAATATCAGGGGAAAAACAGAGTAGCACAGACAGCACTAGCAGCTCCAGCTTACATATTACACATCAACTGCTCTGGTTAGGAAAGATAAACACACATAAATGAAATAAGGACAGCGCAAAGAAAACTAAAAACTCTGATGCCCAGGACTGGATGCCCATCTGGTGCCTTCCCCATCCTTACACACAAAATCCCTACATTTGTTCACCTGTGTTTCATGGTGCCTCTCTGGGTGCCCCTCAGCTGCTTTGYGGGGGAGCAGCAAAGGTTCAGGTCAGAAGTGGCCTCTGAAGTCGTCTTGTCCAACATTCGTGTTCAGGAAGGGCCACCTACAGCTGATTACCCAGGACTACTCAGGTTTTSCTTATCTCTGAAGGTCAGACTTCACAACTTCTCTAATCAACCAGTGTGAATTTTCAGTCACAGTAGAAAACTGTCTTATTATGTTCAGATGGAATTTCAAGGATTTTGATTTGCCTCTTGTCCTGTCCCTGGGAAGCACTGAGGAGTGCTTCCAGAAGCCTGGCTCTCTTCTTCCTTTTCTCAGGCATTYGAACACATTGGTGAGATCACCTTGACTGTTCCCCAAGCTGAACAGCCCCAAATCTCACTGCCTCTCCTCAGATGAAAGATGTTCCAAATTCTTAATTATCCCTGTGGTACTTCACCAGCAGGTCCAGAAATCCAATCCCACCAGAAGCTTTTGACTCTATGCTTCACACAAATGTCATAAAAATTTTAAGATATTAAGTAAAGCAAAATTCAGACTCAAACCCAGATGAAGAAGACAAACTAAACCAAACCAACCCAAAATTAGATTTAAAAAAACCCAAATATAATTACATTTTCACTGGGCATTTGCTCCCCTTTCCACTTCATGAGTAACAACTTTTGAATAAGTTTCAAATGTGAATTGCTATAAAGCCTGCTSTCAGTCCACTGTCATCCTCAGGACTGGTTCAAGTGGTGCACCTCCCTGTGCTGCTGGCCTGCTTTGGTGCTTCAGTTTGGTGACAGATGGCTGGCAATTGTCTCTAAAGCTGGTTTTACTTCAGAACTCTAATAGCAAGGTTCAGTACATTCAATCTTTTCAGAGACAGATTACAGACTATACTCAAGATCCATTTTGAAACTACCAAGGTGCTAGAACTGCGATTTTGTCTCTATGCACAGAAATAGATAACAAACAAACAAACAAACTTTTTCTAAGCGGTAGCAGTTTTTATGGCCAACTATTAACTGCTTCAAAAKAATGCTTAGTGCTTCCTCAATAATTCAAAATGCTTCTCAAATGTCCAGTTACGTAGTTAAAAAGTAGTAATAATTTCCTGGCTGGATGAGGAGCTGATTTTGACAAAAAACCTTTGAGTGTGTAGCCTTTACTAGTCACATTCATGTAGTCCTGCTTTTCAGAATAYAGATTATGAAAGAAACAGATATGAAAAAATGCTTGAGCATGTCTGCATTGTTCCCATCAACCAGTCGAGTGATCTCACTTAACAACAGTGATTCAGTCCCCAAACTCTTCAGAAAACATTTGTTTCCCACCACCAAGTTGCATCAGGAAATCAATGTAAGTGGCATTTCTGCAGAGTGTAMAAATGTGCTCAGCAATAACAGCTCAGCCTGCCCATGTGGGCAGGTGGCTATTTCAACCTCGTTGTTTCCTCTTGTGACATCCAGGAGTGTCCAAAAGTCTGTGACCTGCTTTCTCTTGTAATGTCATCACATAAAATTATGAAAGGAAAAAGCCAGCCTCATGGAAACCTGTGTCCATTCCTGGGGGAGGAGGATGTCCACAGCTGCTAGGCTGGTAGAAGTGCATCAGTTTGCATGGCACAACTCTTTTCCTGGAAATCTTCTCTCTCTTTCTACATTTTTTTTTTTTTAGTTTACTCTTTCCCCATTATATTTTTTAACCTTCTCTCTTGCTTCTGTTTTCAAATTTTTTAAAGGTCTTTTTTTTCCCCTCTATTCTCTTAACCCAGAACATTCCTGAGCATCGTGGCACTGCCAGCACAGGCTGCCCGTTCAGCTCTATCCGTCACAGCACCTGGGAGCTGGGCTGGGAGACTCTGAAGCTACAGAAACTGCAGCCTCCGTGCTGAAAGGATTTCTTAGTGTGGGAAAAGAACATTGTTTAAAACATAAATTGAGAAGACTGTTTARAGGCAGCTGTCTCCTGTGAGAAACAGATTTTGAAAGACATTTTAAGACAGTAATTTAATAGAATTTCTGAACAATGGTCAGAAACTGCAGTGACAAGTTAGGACATACCAAGGTACAAATAACCTAACCAGATATTGGCTAACAATACTGGCATTGAATCTTTCAGCTGATACGCCTGTGCTAATGGCAGGCAATGCATTGAACCACATTAAGAAAAAGCATTATATTTGATTTTTATTGGCAAGAACAGTCTTTCGCAAAAACAAAACAAAACAAAATCCAAAAAACCACAACCACCAAACAAAAACAAAAACAAAAACAAAAACACCCACACAAACAAGCCAAACCAAAAACCAAAAACTGTGTCGGAAACGTTTGCTTGCAGTGCAGTTCCATAGTTTTAGTATAGAACTGAAGTCATCCATTTAGTTTAGAGCTAAAGTTTTTCTGGTTACTGAAAGCTGAATCTTAGCTTTAGCCATGCAATTTTGAACAACAAAAAAGAACCCTCCTGCATAGGACAATGTGGAAAACAAGCCAAGTCGTCTCTCAGGTCAACTCTTTCACAAGTGAGATTTGTTCCAAAATCCTGGCAACTGCTGAACTGAGTGCCACAGGACTGCTGCCTCCTTGAGTCTCCARTGTAGTACCAGAGAACAAAAATGAAAGAAGAAAGCTCAGCAGTCAACAAAATGATTTCCCAGAGGGGTTTTCCATTTGGAGGTACCATTCTCTCTCTAGTGAACCTAAACCTATTGGCAATAAATGTGGCTCTCTCTGTTATCTTTCCCTCAGAATCATCCTGGATCCCTTCCATTGGAGATTGCTGCCAGGGAACCATCTCCCCAGCTTTCATTCAACAACTCCTTCATGGCTCCAGACTTCCACTGTMGTGCTTTCAATGACCSTCATCAGTAGATCCATTTTGGGGGRAAATTTTAGTGATTTGCTTATCATACATAGTAATTCTATTTTGCTAGAAAATCTRTAGAAGCCAAATAATGATTTGCTTATGAGAGGTTCCAAAACATGCAAAATCCTATGGCACCAGCCACTAGAGAAGAACCTGATGGTACTGTGTATCTGAGTATCTTGTTGGCAGGATTTATAAAACAGAGATTGCATTGTAGAGACTCCTAAAAGTTACAGAAAAATAAAGTATCACAAAATATAACTAGGAAGAAAGAAAGATGCCACACATATCAAAATATGCATTGAGATTTTCAGTTTAGATCAGGAAAATTTTGATGTGTTTCCCAATAAAATAGCAGGGAAACAATTTTAAAAACTTAGGAAATTTGTTTTAGAAACCTAACAAAAAAGTAGAATACTGGTTATATCTGACTTTGCATAACTTGATWGTTTGGAGTTTCAGTCTTTAGTCTATTTTCAGGGTCTACTTTTTACTTAGTCTGCAGCACAGTATATAAACACATGAACAACACTATAAATTATAGAAATGTWTTAGTGGACACCTTCTTTAGGAGCTTCTTGAAAAAACCCATAAATATTCCATCTCTTAATATTTGCAGATTTAGTAGGGTTTTCAGAGAATCCTTATGTGCAAAATTACAATTAGAGACCTGAGCATTGACTGTACAAACTCCCATACATCAATTAGTATTTTAACTATGACAGAAGTTTAAATTATCAAATACACTTGTAGGAGTCAAGTAAAACTGATTAGTAAGTTCTTAGGGATCTCCATATTAAAATAGTTACTTTTAATTTTTTTAATATCGTTTCTACAGAACACCAAATGGTAAACTTTTTGATATTTTTTTTACAATTTAATATCAGTGCTGGGCTTACCAACTTTTGAGTCTTCAGGAGAAAATCACTCTTATGTAGAAAATCAGAAAAATATTTTTAAAATCCAGTTAAAAAGATCTTTCAAACTTAATTAAATCTTCAGAGCTATAATTTGCTACAAAGAAAAAAAAATCTTTTACAATAATTTTTCTGATTATTTKTATTACTTAGATCACCAGAAAGAGGTTAATTCTATAACTCTCTGTGTGGCCTTTTTAATTACTTTCWTTCTCATCTCTTAAAATTTTCAGTACTTGTACCTATTTGAGAAGAAGCTTTTATCAGTGTCCATAGGTTGTAAAASGTTTCCTCACAATTCCAGGTTTGGATTAGATTATTTGAAAGCATATTGTTGTACCAGATTTCACTTTATTCAGCTTAGCAGCTCCCTAAAAACCTTGTTTGTTGCCTTGATCTTCAGCCAACAGGTTTCCAAACTCTCAGGGAAGCCCTGCAAAGTATCCCAGCTCTGAAATGTTTGCCCAAACCTCTGAACACATAGAAGTTTATTTCTACTAATCTGGCACTTGGGAAAAGCAAACATTTTATTTATCATATACTCCTGTAACCACATAGCAAGGAACAGGAGATAATTTATCAATGTCACTCCTATCTCAGTTCTGATAATGAGGTTGTGTTAAAAACTTAACCCAACCAAAATTTCATACTGCAAGTCTAAGAAATTCTCTGGTTTACTTTTCAGAAGCGTAGAAAAAATTAGTTGCCCCTGTCTTCCTATTTTCAGAGAAACCATACATACTCACCTCCTCTAAAAGGTGTTCTCTATTATTTATTCATTTCCAACATCACTGGTTTACCAACTGAAAGTCAAGCTCAGTACTGCAAGGACTAATGGAAAATAGCTAAGAAATTAAAATTGAAATCTAATGCAGTTACCTTCTTACTGCCAAAAGGTTTCCAAAGCCAAATGGCACAGGAAAAGCTGCTTGATTCTGGTTCTTTCACTTCCCCTTAGCTTGACCCACGAGCAATGTAACACCCTGAAGTCCATGCCTGGAATTTGTAACACCAACCACAGACCGCCCGGGGCTGGATGGCTCTGTGCTCTTACGTGGGGCTGATGGAGGGACCAGGCTGTCATCCTTGCTGCTGGCAGGGCTAGAACAGGCTCTGCACCTGCCCATGGGCAGCACCTCAGCTTTTGCTGAGCTTTGCTTTTGGTTTTCTGGCACCAGAGCTAGGACAGATGACTCACACAAAATGAGGAGAATATGTGGCATTYCAGCAATTTTCAGGATCAGAGTCTTGGTCACTGATTTTGAGTTCCCAGACTTGCCCAGAAATCCATGTCACTTAAAGAACTGAATCATTGCCAGATATTAAAATGAGAGCACAGTGACAACATGGAGCAGCTCCCCATTTTGGAGTCTTCAAGCTCACGTGTCAAGTCCAACCAGATATCTCACGTGCAAGTAACTGTCTTGCATTTTCTGAGCCACATGTGGTTCCCATCAAACTAAGATGCTTTCCTAAACTTAATCAAACCTTTGTTACATCCAGGASGAATGAACACTGTGTTGATGTTCATTATAATGACTACAAAATATTCTTTTTTTTTTTTTTTTTTTTTTTGCCAAATGCTGTGCTTTGTCAAGCGAGCACCCTCTATTTTTGAGTTACCAAAGTAAAAATGGGCATCACAGTTGAAAATCCTTAAATCTGGTAATATCTACCTAAAATCTTAGTTACACAATTTATTTTTTTTTTGGTGACAACATATGAAAAAGAGAGAATCTGAAATTCCTTCCCCTATTCAACACTGTCAGGAGTCACACTATAAAGGACAATTTTTTTTTTTTTTTTTTTGGTGACAACATATGAAAAAGAGAGAATCTGAAATTCCTTCCCCTATTCAACACTGTCAGGAGTCACACTATAAAGGACAACTACTAAAGGAGAAAAGATGCTCAAACCAGAAATTTTACAGACATGTTTGGTAAGAAGTATTAACCTGAGATAAGGCCTGGATAGGTTTAGACCAACAGTAAATAAAAGGTAACTAAAATGACAAAGCAGCATCTAAACTTTATTTCGGAGCCTCTGCTTCCCAAATAAGTGTTACTACACCATATTTTTGTGAACAAGCCTTTCATGAGAACAGTCCAATTCATCACTTCCATTTTAGCACATGTGTTGAAACTTTTTTTTAGGGGGTAATATAATTAACCTGATAAACCCGCAAAGTACAAGCCTGATCTTACACACTTTGAAATCAGTGGGAGTTGTCTTTCTGTCTTCTGTGGAGCAGGATGAACTAATCCATTGGGGAGCTCTTACATCTCAAAGCCTAATCAGAAAGTCAATCTCTGTGATTGCACAGCTTGTAGACTTTACCACAGATGCATGATTGCCCCATTCTTTTCTTAAGGAACATCATCACCATTCTTTAAATACTCAGTAGGAGTCAGAAGWCTTTCTTTTGGAAAAAAAATAKAACAAAATAAACTTTAAATTGGTGCAATTTTGAAGTTTTTGGAAAAGAATGTCACTTTGCATTTGGTCATTTGAAACTAGGGCTACAATTTCCATTGAAAAACCATAGTGGTTCTTAGTGAAACAACTATACAATAGTTTCAAATAAAGTAGTTAAAGACATATTTATCAGCCTGGKTTTTTTTTCAAATATTTTTATCCATGCTTCCCTAAGCTGAAGAAAAATTATTTTTAGTTTAGAAGATTTGTGCTTTATTTTTTACAATTCATACTTAGGTAAGAAAAATGGCCAGATCCTGGAAATATTAAATGCTATGCTTTAATCCTTCATACTGAAAAAATATTTACATTTGGGTCTCATGGGTTAGTTTGCTGAGGATTAATGGTTCTTCTAAATATCATTTTGATTTTAATTTCTCCTTAGGGAAGGAGAGGTGTAGGAATATTTTCTTTTCAAACAATTTGCCATTGAATTTCAAATTAAATTACAGAAATTAACATCTGTGAATTTGGCCAGGTATTTGCAATTTAAAGGTTAAAGGTTAAAGAGAGAGTGTTTTCCTAGACTCAAGAAGAAATCTTTTCAGTTACATTATTGTTTAGCACTTTTGTTAGCAGTGAAGTTCATACAGTTAATCTGCTAACGTCTGCAGGTTTGTGTTAACCATGAAAACGGTGTCACAAATGGATACGAGCTATGAATCACGTGTAGCACCAGAAGTGCCATCAGCCTTAGCATAGTTTGTACTTTGTAGTTTACCTCACCCAAATAAGACTTTCTAACAAATTTTTRAATTACACACAATCCAGAGAAAACTTGAGAGGGTACATCACTTTCCATCCCAAATACGTTATTTTATGTAATATATTTTTGGGTAGTGGCCTGCCAAMAATACCCTGGGTCCCACAGAACTGCACTCCAGGTTTTTCCTTCTTTCCATGATCATTACCTTTTTCCTGGCAGTATCATAATAAGCTTCAGACTAACTCTAATATTTCTGCTAATCTTGCTTCACATTAGCAGGCCAGWTCTGCTCCTGGTTACACCGACTTTACAAACATCCATACTGATCATGAATGTGACTGAAAAATTTGTCAGGCACTTAGTGCTGCTCAGTGCAGTCCAAACCCTCTTCAGAGCAGATAATTGTTTGGTTAATTGTGCTTCAAAGCACAAGCTGACATGATCATATGCCATTGATTCATGAACAGGATAACTTCAGCATTTTGCATTACCYATAACACACTCCCAACAGCAAACTGGAAACATCAATTCTTGATTATTCTAGGTCACTTGGGGAGTATACATTCATACATTGAATATGTAAATCTCTCAACTGCATAACACTCCAGGCAACATATTTAAGACATSTTTCTTAACTGTCACCAATACTTACTCAGCAGGATGTGGAAACTTCTGTTCATGCCTTGGGCTCCTTTCTCTTCACAATATGACATTTCAGAGGCAGTTTTATAAATGCTTTGTAATTACCTGTGAAGCAAAAAAAAAAAAAAAAGCACCTGTTCTAGTCACCGAATGTAAGAGAAGGGCAGGAAGAGTCATTGAGATGCAAATTTGGCAGTAGAGTGGTCTGTGAATTTTTGCTCAGGAAGAGGTCATGCAGCCCCTACAGTGATGATGTCCTCAATGAAGGATGTGGAGCAGGTGTCTTCCATAAGATTGCTAGTCAAGGACAAATAGTCCAAGACTTGGAGGCAGAAAATGGAAAGGAAAATAGGGCAACAGAAATTAGAATTGTGTGAATAATGGGGTTTCCCTTTGGTGACCCAAGCAAAAAATTAAACCAAAATAATTCAGTTTGAGTAGGCCCAAAGCACTTGTCCAACTCAAAATGAAACAGCTCRTTTTGCTTTCAAATCTTTTTTCAGCCTTTGAAAGAAATGCACATGAAACCAAAACACTATTTAGAAAATGTCTAGAATGAAACATTACAGCAAGATTTKTTTTTTTTAGCTGTAACTATTAACTGAATTAAAATTCAGCTTTCCTGACTGAAACTGCATTTTTATTTTCTTTTGGTCAGTAATTGTTCCAGACATTTCCTCCTGTGGTAAGGGAAACCAACTTCTGCTTCCTTTGTCTGTTCAAAACTGACCATCACCACCATCCTTCACACACCCACAAGCCACGCACACTCTGCAAGAAAACCTGAGAAGGAAATTCTGCAAATTTTGCTGTGTGGCGTTTCCAGGGCTCCAGCTCATGAGATTTCCGTGGTAGAGTCTTCCAGCTGGTGGTTTTTAGGGTTGAAGAAGTTAATGATTGGTTGACTACATTTTTGCACTTTTGTGGACAGATGGGTTTTAATCTGGGTCTAGCCCCAGTGTGGAAAACTTGAGAGATTTGTTTGATATTTCTGGGTAGGGCAACTCAGCAAGGACAATGTTGAAAAGACCTAAAGGAAGTAGAAGAAGGAAATAACTTATTTATCCATTTGTGAAGCAATTATATCAACAAGGAACAGTATATGTGTGGTCTGTCATGGTCGGGTCTCTATTTATAATTAAGGGACAAAACAGGTACTTTTGGGGCAAAGTTTTGTTATTCTGCCCAAAGTCACAATCTTTATAAACCTCTAATACGGACTACAGAAATGACACATGTTTAATTCCTCTTAGTCTCTTTTGACKATAAAGGGAGATGGATGTAGCTCAGGGAAAGACTGTGTATGTCAAAGGCCAGTGAGATGAGCTTCTCATTTGGTGATTAAACTCCCTCCATTTGCTCCCACAATCTGAGTGGTAAGAGAAAGGATATTGGCCAACAGCTCTTGACAACAATTCTTTATCCCACAAGAAAGGAAATCTATAACCTACTGAATCTAGAAAAATATTAAATCTCTGAAACTGTCATGTGGTACCAAACCCTGGCTGGCTGTCATTTATGGGTCACTTCTGCCTTGACTATGAACCGGCATGTAAATCACATGTTGTGATATGCAAATGAAAGTGTGGAGAAAATAAGCCATTGAATGCATCTAGTTTAACAGGTAACAGGCATCCATCACCCAAATGGATCATATGCCAGTCTAATATGTGATTTCCCACCAGAAAGTGTTATGATTTCAGTTCATAAAAATGGTGTTCAAAATAGGTATGGATGGATGCTTTTAAATGCATCATTAAATTGCTCTGGTTCAGGAGAAACATTTTTTGAATGTGGACAGGATACTTGTTGCCCTGATGAATGAACAGTAAGACCTTTCTCAAGAAGACTTCAGCAGTTGCTGAAATCTGCTATTAAGTATTTCCTCTGGCTTTCTGATTATTTGGATGTTTTTCACCCCTTTAACCTTGGTCCAGTTACCAATTTCCCTGGCTACGCCTGAGCAACTCTTCTGTCACTGCCCAGAAAGCTTTGCTGAAGGGCATGACRTGATAATGACAGATTAAACTGTGTTTCAGAGACTTGGGTTTTTTTCACACTTGGAATTTGTGTTGAGAGTAGGCACCAAACATTCTGTTCTGAAGGAGTCTCAGATCCCTGATGCTGCAGTCAGTGGATGGGCAGTGGGAATGCACAGCTCTGAGTTTTCATTAGCAGCTGCTGCCTGTTTGTCTGCACATCATCTGACCCATGGGGGCAGTTTGGGACTTTTCACCAGCAGCTGCTCAAGAAGGGATCTTTTCYCTGAGTGTACCAAGGCAGGAACAGTGAACCAAAGCAATGACTTTCAGGAGTGATGCTGTTTTTCCCACCATCCCCTACAAGAAAGGCTGACTGACATGCTCTCCACCAAACCCTGGCCTGTGATAAGTTGAAATTGCAGGCTTATGGTGAAGAAGCATCCCCAGACAGAGCATGCATCCTTTCTGGGTACAAGAACACAGGCACTGCCTTGATCCAGCTACAGTGTGTGTCATCTCCCTTGTGTTTGAAGAAAAGATAAAAACTCTACAAGTGGCAATATTTGATGACCAAAATATTTATTATAATAAATTAAGGTGCAAGAATTTACAAAACATTCCATCTGCATATAAATATCACACAGAAGTATTGATTTCTGGTAAAGCTTCATAAATACATTTCATTGGATATTTTCCAATTAATCTATATAAATAAAAGTATTGTATAATTATTACCTTAAAATAAGTTACCATTAAATATGAATGACAAAAATTATTTCTGAACTAGTCTGAAATACCAACTTTTCAGGCAGAGGTCTGAAGGGGGCAACATGTGCAAGAGAGATTTCTAGTTAGGAGGCTCAAAACATCCTGGCTATGCATCACTGCCTTGATCAAAGCTGATTCATAGGTATCAAATTTCAGCATATRAAAGACAGAAATAGTTGCCTCATTCCTAAGGAGATGAGGAGGACAGAACAGTGCTTTTGTAAATAACTAATGCCCTSTGTTGCCGTGGAGGGGCAGTGCCCTGGAGTTTTCATCTTTGAAGAAGACAGTGATATGCATGCTGTTTGCCCACTTAGTTTGCTAGTTTTGACACAAGTGAAAAACATACTGCTTCTGGGGGAATGGACGTAGTTGCTGTAACAGATAATCCATTTAAGTTATTGCAAGAGATCTGTAGAGACATCTCTTCAAGCCTGATCTGGAACTTTTTCAGTTTTTCTTCTTGTTCCCTCCCTTCTTTGGGGCATCAGTACAGGCATTTTCCATGTAGTCAAACAGTAAATCCAGCTCTCCAATGGCTTTAGTCTTTCCATTTTCTCCCAACTAGAAAAGAACAGAATGCAAGTCTAAGTAACTMGTTATTTTTCAGAGATTAGAATTGTCACAGAAACGCAATCAAGAACTCACTTTCCTAATTCTCTCACATAGTTCTGTTYGAGTCATGATATCATAAGTTATAAACTAACTCATTCAAAGCTAGACTAGCATATAAATTTCCTGCAACCTAACTTTTGTAGGTTTAAATTATCATAACATGTGCAGAGAGTTAACAGAACAAATGAGGGAGGGCTGGAAGGGGAAATGTCACTAATTCCCTCTTTAATGCCCTTGTAGGCTTCACCTCTTAAATACTCTCCAGAGTTCGTTTCATAATTAAGTCAGCCATAATCCAACTAAAAGACTGGGGTCTGACCGACTCTTTTTAAATGTTTGGAAAAAAAATGTACCTGTTCCATTTTGTTCTTCATTTGTTCCAGGTTCTTTTCAATGTGCTCTCTGTTTCCTGAGGATTTCTAAAAGAAAAAACATCCAGACATAAGATTGACAGCCATATGAAACAATGTGCTTTTTTTTTTCTTTCTTTTTCACACCTTTCTATTAACTCTGACTTTCATATCTTTGATCTGAGGTTTCCTTTCATATCACTGCCTTTTGCCTCTGCTTGTTGCATTCTGAGATTCAGGAGCAGTGATGAGAGTCAGAGGGAAAGAAGCCCAAAATTACTCACACAGCTGCTCAGCTCTGAGGTCAGGGATGCCAGGAACTGTGCCACCTCCTCAACGTATGGGTACTGGTTCTTGACCTCAGTGAGGAGAACGTCTTTCACTACGAGTTCCACAGCCCTCTTCATCAGGTAGCAGCGGTTGTTTTCCTGTGCATGAAAGTAAGAGGCCATGTTAAATCAGGGCAAGAGATCACTGAGCTGCAGAGGGATGCAAARAGCAGATGGTTCATGTAAGGCTTACCCTGATGTTAACAAAGAGATCCTGCCCAATCAACCTGTTGTCCGTGTCCTTGTCTGAGGCACTGGCCTGAGAGGAAAAGAAGGAAGTGTCACATGGTGTGGGAACCTTACCTAAAAATGAATAATAAACCCTAAACTTTTCATCAGTAATGAAAGTGCAGGTGAAAGGAGGGAATGGACACTAGACAGTCTGTCACAGGCAGATAAGCTTGGACACTGTGTCTGTTTCTTCCCTCAGCTGGGTGATATTCAAGATCAGTAACACRGGAAAATAAAGAAGCTGAAGTCTAAATTCTGGTCCCCATCTCAATCATCAGATGTTGTGGTGATTGTGATGACTAAACCAGATGCTGCAGGTGGCTGACCTCAGGGCAGCTGAGGAGGTGCTGCAGCCCTCGATGGGGCACACCCAGGGAGACCCACCCATGGCAGRAGCAGCCAAGAAACCTGCGCTAGCAGAGCTGTGAGATGCCTGAGCATCTGCTCGGCTGTGGCTGGGGTCACGGACAGGCCCAGATGCAAATGGACTGGGCAAACTGAGAAATTTARTATCTTATTTCACAATTTACCCATTTGAACAGCAACTCCTTGAAGAGAAGAAGCTGTGCTGTTCCAGGGGCTGCCTTTCCCATGGGATGCAGCAGGAGGACAGGCGGCATTTTCCCCTGGCTATGGAGCCAGCAGGCAACAGACCCGCTCCACACACCCGAATTCTACCTTAACTGCAAATGCACATTTTTTACTGGAGAAAGGCACAGGAAAGACAGAGGAATGCCAAAGGYTAGAAGCCAGGGCACCAACAGAGGAGCAGATCCCACCATGAAGGACATGTGGATGACTGTACCATTTTAGCCAAGGTGTAGGTGCGATTCCTGATGTAGGGCTGCTGAAAGTTGATCTTCCTGAGCCTGCAGGCATGATGGGCAGTGGAAGCCCCTTTCAGAGGCAGAGAGCTGGTGAGAAGAAGAGGGAGACAGCAACAGCAGCAGAAGAGAGTCCACCCCAAGAAGCTCTTGGACAAGGTGTGCAGGGAGGCCATGGCTCACGGTGTGAAATCGTCTGTCCCAGCAGGCTGCAGACACAGCACCCAGCACTGATGTGAGAGAAGGCAGCGTTAGCACCAGGGAGAGCGGGTGAGGCAAAGTGAGAGCAGCACAAAGGCTGCTTTGCTTACCTTTGCTGTGATTCTTGACGTGCTCTGCAAGAGGTGAGCTGCACCTTATATAGGGCCACCAACATCTCTCTCAGCTTTTTTTTTTTTTTTTTTTTTTTTTTTTTTACCGGTGGTGAAATAAAAATGACATCAGCAAGTCTCCTACTTTCCAGTATCCTCTTCTGAGAACTACCTAACCACTTCAAAACCCACAAATACTTCAAGGCCATCATAATCTTTAGTTTCCTATAAATTAAACCAAATATTAGTGTGGGGCAAAGCAGGGGCTTTTACCCGGGTAGTAATCCCGAAGTCTTTTTGCATACAAATATATGAGAATTTCATGAGTGTGTGCCTCCCATCCCAATTATAATGCACTCATCTGATTGACAATCTAATGGTAGAAAACATAACTTATCTAAACTTTTGTTCATCTTCTGTGTTAAAAGTCTGATTTCACTGCTGCTGACTGATATGCATGAGTGATCAGAGACTGCATCAAAACCARAGCACTGGCCACCTGAAAACACCCTTTCTCACACAGAGTCTCACTGAAGTCACTGATCATCCAGTGCAATCCTCTCTGAGAGATCAGAAACTGCATAGGACCAACACTGCATTTWTCACATCCCTAAATTCCAAATTCCCCTTTTCAAAAATATCCATATTTAAGGCTGTAATCAGGTATAATGACCAGAGCTGTGGTCATGTTCTTACTTATCCAGGTGATTTCCATGTTCTTAAGGCTCTTCTGCTAACATGAAAGCAGTGCTGCACCTTCAGTCTGAGCTATCATGCAGTGTCCTGAAGGGAAACTGCACTCTTCAGAGGATAATTTGCAACCCACCTGCAGACAGTAACGCAAGAGACCACAGAAATGGTGCAAACATAAACTCCTGGYTGTCTAATACCCACAAGATACACAGGTAACAAACAGGAGAAATCAGATCTTGAAAACCAAGGCTTCAAGCTCTGCCTCTGAGAGTGAACTTCTGAGAACACTGAGAGTGGGCATCCCTGTGGCTGGGCTCCATCCCTGTGGCTGGGCTCCATCCCTGTGGCTGGGCTCCATCCCTGTGGCTGGGCTCCATCCCTGTGGCTGGGCTCCATCCCTTGTGGCTGGGCTCCATCCCTGTGGCTGGGCTCTATCCCTTGTGGCTCAGGTTCTCAGGACAAGTGCCATTATCAACCTTACCCCATGGTCTGAAATGCCCAGATCTTTTTCTTGCACCTGAAAGGAAGCATTAAAGGCTGAGTGGTGCCAGGTTTATTCTTTAGCCTCCTCTGATGCATCTGCAGCACGAATTCATCTCTCCATTCTTCAGTCCTGTCTCAGTTGCCCTTAGACAGCTGCTACATCAGTTCTGCATCTGTGACCTTGAAGCTGCTCCCTGGAGCTGTCATCACCACCTCCTTTTCCATGCCTTCTCAAGCACCCCATTCCCATGACCAGCATCCAACAGCATCTTGGCTGCAGCAGGCAGCAGAAACCACATTTGGACCCAGGATGTCAACATTCTAGTCTGTGCCCAAATGTACCACAAAGCTATGCAAGAATGTATTTCTAAACTCTTTTCCACATATGCTTCATTTGCCAAGTTAATAGTCCCAGTGGGGTACAGGTTGATGAGAAGATGAAAGGCTGAGTTTCACTAAACCCAGAAGACAGACATTAGAGACTGGAGAATCCTGACAGATAGGCTGCTTCCCTGAAATGCATTTCCACAAAATCCTCCCCAGGTGTTGAGCACAGTCTGATAACCAAAATCTGCTTCTAACTGAGGTTCCTCCATCAGCTCATCCATTAGAATTGAAGTCCCATACGCAGAACAGGAGCTGTGGATGGGCATTCAGACCGTCCCTGTTTCAGATCACCTGTCCTCTTGTCCTGTGATCTCTCCATCCCTTTGGTCACTTACTCTTGTCAGACACAGATCCAGAATGCCTGACCTCTTTTTGTGGCTCCAGTCCCATGGAAAGGGTGCATGACATGGGTAAGTAGAGGCTGTGCCACTCTCATCAGTTCAAACCACTGTGAGGAGCCCACCTTGTCCCTAGCTTCCCACATGTCCTGATGGATACTTAAACATCAGGCAGATGAATGAGGAATTAGATCTTTCTTCTGCCCTTTTTTATGCAGTCATTGCAGGATCTCTTCTGTCTTCTCWGTTATTTGAAACCATACACTGGGACATACTTCTTTTCATAGCAAACATCAAGTTAGCATCCCATCCATATTGTTAGCCATCTTTCTCAGTCCTGCTACTTTTTGGTTGCGCCATCATGTCCTCCTTCTGAGGCTGTTTCAGTTGTTTCATTTACCTTGCTCTTTTCCAGACACTGAGAAGCTGAAATACATACATTCAAATACATATAGAATTAATTTGTGTTTTGCAAATTCCTTTTTATGACATTCCTTAAGCTTTGGCATTATTTATCCTTTTGTTAGCAGCTGTGAGTTTTAACTTTCATTCTTCTAGCTTACACAGAGTATGGTCCAGCCCAAAAGCAAATGGCTGAAATGTAACCAGACACTAATGCAAGCCGACTGTATGGTTCCCATACTCAGGAGTTTATTCCTGGCCTCTTCCCAGGGCTGTTGGTCCTGGATGTACCACAGAGTTACAATGTAGCCACAGTCCTGGCTGCATCATTCCTTGTCACATGTCAATAGAATTTCTTTGGAAGTGGAGATATGCCTCCCATTCCCAGGATCTTGTATTTCTGTTAGAGATTGCATTAAACAAAGACTAGCCACAATTACCACCTCTTTTCACCACACCCTGCATGGGAGATACACATCCAGCAATACATCCATGTAAAGATGAGGCAAAAATCCTGCATTAGCACTGGATCTTCATCCAGTCCCCAGCTGAAGTCCAGAAAGAGACTCCAGCTCTGTATTTTCTGCTACATTTGAGGAAGGGTTTTTTTTTAATTCTTGCTTGACTTTGGAAAAGCAAGGTCTTGAACTAGCATTGAGGGTGAACCGCAGGGAAATTGCTTTGGTGAGAATCCCCTTCCAAAATGAGCTGTTCTGAAGTGTACAACTGGCAGGAGAGAACAGTGGAAGGAAAGCTGCCCTTCATTTAAATTATGGTACTCTGGATGAAACCATCACTGGAGGGTCTTACTTTGTGGAGAAAGAGTAGACTGGACAAAATGCATCTGATGAATGAGGGGGRCGTAATTTCCCTTTCTTATTTCATTATTTTTTTTTAATAGGTTTAATGACACTTTTAATGTTTAAGAATAGTAGCACTGTTTATAATACAAAATTCTTACAAGAAAATAAATCTGCTCTGCTTTCATTTTAATTAAAAACTACCAAAGACATTTAATTTTCTATAAAGTACTCTCTGTAATTTTATTAAGTATTATTAATTAAGGAAATAATTTTGAAATTGTTCACAGGTCACTTTTTCTCCCCAGTACTGTCCCATGAGTCAAGTGTCTATCCTATCACTGAACTTACCTGTAAACTTTCAAAGTGTAATTTCATRGAACTTCCCGAATTCATTAAGAAACCACAGTGGTAAATATTTTCGACAATGACTTCTTGACCCATATTGAAGACAGAGGATTTTTTGAGGAGGACTGGAACTCCTCATCACATCTGCCTCTAAAGCCACAGGCACTTCCTTCCGATTTTAAATGAGGCCACAGGTAAACAACCAATGCTGTACTTTGATGTTCAGCTGYTGTGTATCAGCAGCAACACACCAGCACACGGGAATTTTCTTGGGCCTTAGTACATTTTCAATCAGCCAGGATTATACTGCCTTATTGGAAATGTCAGGACTGGCCACTGGGCTGGAAATACTGTCAAGAGTAGGCATGTGGAAAAGTGAGCCTGTGTATCATCCTCTTGGATCTTTTCTTTGGCAATGAAATTCTCCCCCCTTAAACATTTGTGTAAATGGACCATTGGTCATGTAACACCTGAAACTGCTCAGTCTCAGGTTTCAGGTCACACTCATCCATTCATTTTGCTCCAGCTCATTTGTGAAGCAGTTGGCTGTCAGCTCCATTTTATCGCAGTTCTYCTCTGCTTTTGCCCAGACTTTCAAGCTGCAAAAATTAAAGTAGACTAAAAAATCTTTTCAGCTCAAGCCCCAGTAAAGCCTTATTTCAGTCAGCTCTCTACCCAGCAATGAAAACATCAGTAATGGAAATCRATTCTTCTCTACGAAACTTGAAAATAAGATTTTCTGTAATCTCCCCATTCCTTATGGAAATATCCTAGCACATAGGCAACTGTCTTCTGGGCATAATCATCAGGAAAGGCAGAAGGGATTCAATTTCTACTGAGGAAATGGTACCAATAGAGACTGAGAGAGGACATGTAGCATTTGACCATTATATTTTTGCTCTGGGTTTTTTTTTTTTTCTTTTTTTATGATAGGTTTAATGGTATATAAGAAATTGTGAGTCCTTTGGAAGAAGGATAAATGGCATTATTAGAATTGCTTAGCCTGGRAATATTAGGTGATTGAAAAGACTCTAGAGTTAGCTCTCAGTACAGGCACTGCTGACTCAGGCTTTTTTTCAGACAATGAGCAATTTCCTACCTGCCCTGGCAGTAACATTTTTGTAACAGAGTAACACATTTCCTCTGACAGTAACACTTTGGCTTTTACATCTGATATTTCGCCAAAGATCTTTGTCTCTGACCTTAATTTGGTTTTGTTACATAATTTTTTGGGTCTCCTAAGTACAAGATGCCACATCATAAAACTGGTATGTCATATCATAAAACGTCCAAGAGGAACGCAGTGTTGCCTCACTTTTAAATTACATTCTAGGACAAAAAAAAAACCAAAAAAAACCCAAAAAAAAAACCACTACACCAAACCAACAAAACAACAACCACAGCCACACACWTACACACACAAAACAAAACAAACTTTCTTGTTTTAAATAACTTTATTCTCACTATAGTGGAGATACGAGAGAAAGCAATCCAGAGGTACATTGAGACAGCACCGTATCACTGCTACCAATATTCTTAATGTGTTAACACCATGTTATTACCAAGACTATTGATCTAATAACTTCTGCTGCAGTGCCAAAAGGATTTAATTATTAATACAAAAACAAACAAAAAAAANGATTTAATTATTAATAAAAAAACAAACAAAAAAAAACAACAACAAAAACCAAAAAAAAAAAAAAAAAAAAAAAAACCCAAAAAAAAAAATCCCAAAAAAACCCTATATCAATGGAAGTGCAATAGCTGTTAGTCCAGCAGTCTTGTCTCTTCAGAAAACTCCTGCCAGCATCAGTAAAGCACAACCAGAAGTTTTAGTAAGACATCAGTAGCAGCCAACACAGTTCACACAGATGGGAGAAGAGAATTCAGACCATGTGTGTGCACACAGCCTCACGGCACCAAAGGCACCACTATTAACCCTTCCACCAGATGGCAACTCTTTTACTTGAGCATGGAAAGTCATGTATGTATTATAAGACTCCATTACTTTATATAGTGACCTACATGCATCCAAATACGTCTTGTGAGCAATCAAGCCAGGTGAACTCAAACTTCTGAGCTTCCTGTTAACGTGTGGTGGAGTTGCTGTGACTCAGGAACATGATGAAGTGGAATTAATGACATAGTGTATCTCAAARAAAACCACTCTAATTGGGAACAGAATTTTGCAGACTGGTTTATAATCCAGCAATAAACAGTTACTCAGGTTAAGAAATAGCCCCAGCTATTCTTAAGAAATTAAGAATATTAATTAATTAATTAAGAATATTAATTCTTATAATAATTATATATAATTATTAAAATAATTATAAATTTATAATTATAAAAATATAATCTTATAATAATGAATTAATTAATTAAGAATATTCTTAAGAAATTAAGAAATAGCCCCACTCTGGTTAACCAAGTACCAGCAGTGTTATCCTGTAATAAGGTAATTTTTAAACATCATTTTGAAAGGAAGCAATGTCATTTAAGGTGCAGTGCTTGTGTCCAGACACTTCCCATACACCAGCACTTCCACTGAGGGTCTGAGCCCAGCATCTCCTGAGGGTGAACCCCTGGCAGCTCAGTTATTCTGTATAACTGAGTCATTAGATGAAAGTGACAGTTTCCATGTCACTAACAGCAATCTTTTAACTTGTTCATCCCAAGGAAGCCAACAGTCCATGCCCCAGCCCTTCCCCAGACTGGGGTTATGCTATTGCCCTTCTCCCAACAGAGTGCTGTGAGCCAACAAGTTTCCTCTTGGAGTGGGACTACAGTCAAGAACAAAAGATTTATGGAGCCAAAAAAACAGCTACAGCACGGGAATTTATATGATGCTGGGCTATTTGGTTTTAGCCATGTATCATGTAAGCTAAAATATATAAACAGGCTGGAGCCAGTTTCCCACCAGAAAAACAAATGTGCACTCCTCACAAGAGAACTTTTCTGGGAACTCACATGCCCACCCTAGCTGGGGGGACACTGAGCCTCAGCAGGTTTCCCCAGCCCACACAGACAACCTTACAGCAAGATCTGGGCACACAGTTCTCCAGAACAAGGTGCATCAGCAGATAAGTGYATGTGTCACAAGAACCCAGCAACCAGAAACTCTGCATCCTGCCAGGCATTCCTATTCTAATTCACATCCTGAAGTAAGTGCTTTGGAGACATCCCAGCATATGACAGTATTAAACAAGGACACCTTGAGTCTTTAATAAAAATGATACATGTATATGTACACACACACACACACACACACACACACACACACACGTGTGATTAAATAGCAGCCAGAACTAAGCCCCACTGAGACATTCACTTTACACTGGAATGGGATAGGGAAGAGAATCAGAAAAGTGAAAGTAAGAAAACCTGTGGGTTGAGATAAAGACAGTTTAAAAGATAAAGCAAAAGTCACACACAAGCAAAGCAAAATGAGGAATTCATTCACCACTTCCTATGGGCAGGCAGGTGTTCAGCCCCAGGAAAACAGAGCTCCATCATGCATAATGGTTACTTGGGAAGACAAACACCATCACTCAGAATGCCTCCCCACTTCCTTCCTCTTCTCCAGCTTCGTATGCTGTGTACAACACCACATGGTATGCGACATCCCCAAATTCTCCCTGCAAAGAGCAAGATCTCTGCAAATGAGCGCTCTYTGCTCTTGCTCTTACGCTTCTAATCCAGCCCCATGAATGAAACAGCTTTCACACAAGGTGAAAGGTGTAAGCCAACCAGGCCTTGTGTGTGTCCCCAAAGGATCGTCAGGCTTCACATGAATCTYGTGCAACCACCAAGCGCAATCCTTCCATTTTCCAGGCACAGAACATTTGACATGCCAGGTTCAGCTTCCTCAGTCACTCCGTGGGCTTCTGGAGGACACAGCCTGTGAAAGAGAAACCTCACAAGGTCAGCTCACATCCAACACAGATGAACTGTACGAAACACTAGCTCAGTTCCCATTGCAAGGAACTCCAGATGTCCTCTAACACAATAGGAAAACTGAATGAAAAAGCAAACCAAGACTTGGATTTCCATGAAACTGGAGTTTTCTGGYTATCTACATCCACACTGACTGCTCTTCAGGCTTTTGGTGGGATCACTGCTATTGTGATTTCCCACTGGGTTTCAGTCCACAGAAAACCAAAGAAACTACTGCACACCAAAAAGTTAACTACAGCTCCACCATCCCACTCTCTTCTCTAGGCTCCTGTCTGCAAAGGTAACTGCTAGAATCAGAGCATTAATTTTAGGCTGCTTACAATTAAAATTACTGTCCGGCTTACTTTCTTTATCACACATTTGTGTGTATCTCAATAGTGAAACAATTTTTCTTCAGGCTACAGTAAGTATTAGTCCACAACGTCATAGCAAAACTTCTACTTGAATCAAATCGTGATGAGGCTCTTTGCTGACAATTTTGCCAGATGGCTAAGAATTGCTCTGACACTGTAACATTAGGTGCCAGCTCAGCCTTGCAGAACAGGAAGATGAAATGAATCAATATGGCATCATGCAAATAAGCACACATTAAATAGTTCAAAGAAGCTGTGCTCCCTGTCCTATCTTCAAGGACTACAGATTTGTTCATTGAGTATCAGATTCGGAAATTGCTTTTTCCTCCACTGCTGTCTGTCAGAAAGCGATGACACCAAGAGTCAGGTAAGGAGAACATGTTTGTACCTGGGCTCCAAGAAATTTTGAGCAAAGGAGAAAGCTGGTGGCTGGTAAATAATTTCACTTCCTTTCACCTTACACAATGGGTTCTGGGCTGTGGCCCTTGGCTGCMGAGGGAACTCCAGCTATCTGCAAGACATTGGTGAAGCCAAACTTGTTTTCAGAAGGTTGTYACTCACCACGCAGGGATCCATCAGCAATACGTGTATAGATAAATCCAAAAAGGATGAAAACCCCCCATACAACATTCCCATAGTGATTGAAGTATCACTAGGAGACTATTTACTCTGTGACTTTTTCCAGACTGATGTGCAAAACCAGTCACAGAATCACAGAACAAGCTGAGCTGGAAGGGACCCCCAAGAACAATCAAGTTCAACTACTGACCCTGCACAGCACCWTTCCCAAGACAAGACCATGTGACTGAGAGCATTGTCCAAATGCTTCTTGAACTCAGACAGGCTGRGGCTGTGACCACTTCCCTGGGGAGCCTGTTCCAGTGCCCAGCCACATCTTTGGTGAGGGACCATTTTCTGATATCCAACCTAAACTTCCCCTGCTACAACTTCAGGCCATTCACTCGAGTCTTGKGACTGGTCACCACATTGAAGAGGTCAGTGTCTGCCCCTGCTCTTCTCTTCATGAGCAAGTTGCAGCATGCAAYGAGGTCTTCCTTCACCCCCCCTTGACCAGCTGGCAACAAGTTGAGAACAGCAGCCGAGGACATTCTAGTCAACCCTTACTGACTGGGTCAGTTATTAATGTGCTGGTTTTGTAAATCTTGACCTTAAGTTGACAAGCTCACAAAGATGTTTACTCCTTAGATACACGTTGAGTATGAATAATGTATAGACACAGCAAAATTAATGCACCCACATCACAGCAACATACCAYCCTAAATAAAAAAATCTCCCCTTTTAGCCACTGAGTTTTCCACTATAAAACTACCATTTTAGAGAAAAAAGTGGCAATTTTCATAAAGGCTGTTGCARAGTTTCCCTTTCATTAGCAACTTCTTGACCAATTATAACTTACACATTAAGTGCGCACCACAGAACAATCCCAGAAGTCCTTGAGCTAAAATAAAATACCGTGATTTGTTTCTAACTGTTTAACTGGTAGGAAGCCACTGTAACATGTAATTCCTGGAGAAGGGAACACTCCTTTCTAACATCATCAGTACTGGATTGCACTAATTCACACACTCTCTAAATTATCTGCTGGGGATTGACCCTTTGGACATTGCAGCCTTTCCAGCCACCTGTTCAAGTCACCATTTAAAATACCTGTAGTCAGTTAGGATTTCTAGTGTCAACATATCTAGCTTTAATGAATCATTCTTTCCGAAGATCACTTCTTAGGTAACACCTTGTCTTTAAATCCATAGATATTGAAGTTGAACAGAGAACTAAACAGAAAAGTGCCAATGTAATAGGCTCTGCCAAATTATCCAGCGTAACTTAAAGAGAAACAGATCAAACAACCRTTTTTATTTTCAGTAATATGCATACATAATTGCATACAAAATCAAAATGCCATCAAGTGTGTACAAAATTCAAATAATTCTGTATAAAATTTTCAAATGACGTGGTATTAAGACCTGAAGCCAAACAGAAAGAGAGCCAAACTGGTTGCTAGCCACCTATTTCCTCTACTTCATTTTAATTTGTCTGCATGGAAAGATAAAATGAGCTGTCAGCATAAATCACAAACACTTTTCACTGTGACAATCATAATGGTATCAGTCTCCCCGGAACAGGCAACTAGGGCAAGAAGCAATTAAAATATCAAAGTCAAGAAAAGAAAAACATCYTTTTGTGTTTACTTAAAGAGATCACTGCTCCTAAATACATGAGTCTGAAGTGGAGCTGGAGAACACTACTAGTTAACGTGGCTGAGTTTGCTTTTTCTARAGAAGCTGAAATTATCACTAAACACGGGTCTTAGTCTACAAGACAAGCACTGACATCAGCACAGCTGGCAAACTGCAGCACTAAAATCTGATAGTCATCGTAGCCAAAAACCTGTGCACAATGAACAAACCCTAATGCTTCACGTCCTTTTCTTAAAACTCTTGTATGTTCTATGTTAGTGTCATTAAGAAATTAGAATCTTTTGGTAAAAGGTTAAAAGCAGTAAATAGTAAAAGTAACTTTTTGCTCTGAATGCTGACTATTCATAAAGTAACAAATACATATACCACAGCTGCCCTTAAGATAACTAAATAAAGCAACTGAGGTATTTAGTGAACAATGGTGCTGCCCCAGAATACTCTTCCAGGTCATACTGCATGACTGCAGCACAATACCTTGAAAAATAACACACAGGTTCCATAAAAAAATAACTATCTCAGTGTCAAGAAGTTCCAAAAAAAATAAAACCCCACATGGCTGTTGTGACATAGTGAATTAAGACCTAACTCTCAGGTGTAAAGAACATCAATTTTCTACAACAGTTTAAATATTAATTTTCAACATTAATATTTATCAATATATTAATATCAATGGTAAGTGAAAGGATGCTGCGTGAAATCTACAGTCACAATTTTTTTTAATGTACGCTACAAAAAAAGCAATCATTTTACAGAATAGCTCCTATACAACAGGTAGAAGAGATTATGTCTTGGCCCAGAAATCCTTCCTCTTTTGAGCTCGTTCCAGTGTCTGAGATGCAAGGGAGCTAGATGCTGCTGAGCGAGCAGAAATCTGAGAGAACCTGTCATCTGCAGGGAAAGCAAAAAAGGAAAAAGTAAATAAGAAAATCAAATTTACATATTCAAACACAGTTGACATTTTTTGGAAATTTTTATGCCCTCTTTCACAATGGATGCTAAAATAGTACCACAGAGCACTTCAATTCAATTACTCAGCAACTGACATGCTGGAGAAAAACCTCACAAGGAAGCCTCTAGTATGTTAGGTAAGTTTAAAAGAGTTACATGCCCATCTCTTGACAAACGCCAGAATGAGATCCCCATATTAACCTGGAAATTGCCCAATTCTCCAAGTTATCTTTACCTTTATTGTCCTGTGTCAGGAGACCTCAGGAATTGTTCCTCTGCCTCCGAAATCTATATAGACTAGACTCTGGCAATAACATATTCTTGAAAGCAACTCTCTGCTTCAAGCAAGGCAGACAACTTAGAATAACATGACTCAACTATCAGAACCCATGCTGCCAAAGAGCCCTTCTGGGTCAAATCCAGCTAGCATGCCAAAAGCTGTTAAAAGGAAAGTGTCTTCTGAAGGAAACAGAAGTTCACCACAAAGACAAGAAAAAGCAGGCTTTAGAAACATACTTTTGAAGGGTCTTGATTTTSAATATAGGGTCCATTTCGCACACAGTAAAACTCTAAAATCAACCAGTCTTGATGTCGCTTGTCTAATAGAGCACATTATAATTCTTTAACAGCATTATTAAAATGTTGCTACAGGTCTGTCAAGATGCTCTCTATGAAAAATGACCTTAATTACACCCATTCTCCCGCAATGGGTTAGAAAGAATTGTATCACTAGCTTCCAGACTCCTCATCAACAAAAAAAAAGCCCACGAAAATATTCCTCAACTCAATCCAAACAGCACTGGTACGTGTCAGTGTTTGAATTAACTTTCCAGAGAACTTCTAAACTCTTAAAATACAATGATGCAAATAGCCCGTAACAGGTTCACACACTATGTGTAACAACTACATTCCCATGCATGAGAAAACTGCCAACTGCACTTCAGTAAACAGATGTGTCATTGGAATAACTCCCAGGTTTGTATGCATTGGAACAAATATGGACATATAAAATATCTGTGAGCAGGCACATTTCACCTGTTTTGGCAAGTTCATAGATTACAAGTCAGCTCATAGGGAAAAATATAAAAGGAACAGCAGCTACAGTGTTTAATCTGTGAGCAGCAAGCTGGTGGGAAGCTGCAGAGTACTATAGGATTTTGCATATTTTATGTAGTTGCACAGCAGCTTGACTGAGCCATCTGCACCACCCACATATTTTTCAGCCAACTATAATGAGTAAAACAGAGAATCAGCCTTGGTTAAAACCCAAGGAGCAAAGAAGTGCCAAGGGATACAGAAAAAAGCTTTTGGTTGCTCTGGAGTGTAACTATAAATAAACAGCAATCTGTAAATGTGAGCCTGCTCTGCCCAAACTCTTAGCTGAACCAAACCAGGCGATTGCAACTAGCACAGCACCACACCAGGCTCAACCTCAGACACCACTAAGAAAAAGTGTATGCCAGATACAGTGTCTTTGGCTGACTCATGCTACTGAAAGAGTTATTTGTGTCTGCCCACAAAAAGGCCAAGAAGATGCAGCTGTGCAATGGCTGGTGTCCCAAATTACCTTTACAATAAACAGAAAAAAAAGGCCAAAACAGATATCAGAATAGCAGGATCCCTTAATACCCTTAATAYACTGAGCACAGAACAGGTGGGAAAATTAAAAGTCAGAGGGATCATTTTATGCTGCATATCTGGTGTTACAGTCTCACAAACAAAACCATTATCTTACAGTCTGTGGTACCTCTTAAGTTGCAGCCAAAGTTACTGCAGCTGCAATATGGGCTGTGTTGCAGTTTCCTTCAGTTGCTATCAACACGAAGTTTTAAAAATGTGTGGGCAGGAAACAAATTTAGGTATGGAACTAAGCACGCTACAATAACCATATYGAGCCACAATAGTCTATTAATTTTCAGCCACATTTAATGGTTTATTCATACTACCTTATACCTTCATATTCATACTTCAGATGACGAGGTTGAACATTTTCAAATTATTTTGATGAATATACGGTGTAGTTATTCAGGTAAACAAATAAACCAGTGTTACTTACTGCATTCAGAAACCTCTCACATACATGCAAAAGTTAAATTCTATTTAGGTTATATACACTTGACATATAATAATACTTTGGGACAAGAAATACCTTCATTACAGTTTCTCTCCCGAAGGGGCAACTGGAAAGTTCTCACTTTTGGATTGCCAAGATTCCCTAAGACAAAAAGTCAAAGGCACAGTTTTAAATAATTTCAAAATAGACAAARGATAATATTTCATTTTAGAACATTTAAAAATGCTGCAACATTATTTCCAAAATAAGAGTCTTACAAAGAGCAAACAACAAAAATTCCACCAGACTCCTTTACCCTAAGCTGAGGTAAAATCTTGCTCCACTGTATTCTTCTTGAGACACCAATCTTTGGAACATGCTGCAAGTTACTTAGTGAACTGCACTCAAGATGCAGAACTAGAACTCAGTCCCAATTCTAATCTTTCTGAGGAAACTCTCTGCATTTCACCTTCCCATTTAACCTGACAACTACTTGCTCCATTCTAGAATGGAAATACTACTTTTTAACAAATCTCTATAATCAAAGGATCAAGTATTGTGGGACCTTAACTGGCTATGAAAAGTCTTTCTGGAATGGAAACAAAGAGGACAAGGAGTCTTTTCTTTATCAAATTTACATCCCCATTATCCTTTAACATTGTAAAGAACTTTTGAAATGCTTCAGCACAAATCCCTCCTCAGCCAAGAAGAGATTCTTCCCAATATCCAATAAACCTTCTAGAGATGTTTTTTTTTTTTTCTATTTTTTGTTTCCTTATCCTGAAGAAATTATTTTAAGGAGCTTATCTCTCAGAAATCCACCACTCTTTCAAAATAATACTACATGATAAAGGTTCCAGTTACATACTGCAGTTACTAACTGCAGCTGGAAAGGCAATTGCAGCATCCAGTTGCAGATTAAATACTAAAATCTAAGGCTGCTCAGGCTAAACCAAATTATTCGCATGAGTAGTATTTCTTGAAATTAATAAGGCAAAATCAGACAACAGACTACTGTAATGCAGTGATGTCAGTGGAGTCTGAAACCAAGGTGGAGTGTTTTTCACACATCCTCACCAAGATTAACTACAGTAGAAAAGCTTTTATTTACAAACAGCACATTCTTAGTAGAAACTGTAAGGCAGCAAGCTCAGCACTCTCTTCACCTGAGCACTGCAGAATAGCCATTTAGTCAATAGTCATCCTGCACCATTCTAACACAAACTTAATAAAGAAAACCCACTATTATGTTGGAATTCTGGATCCTTTAGAGTCCCTTGAATACGATGAGAGGGACCCCAGCAAGGCACAGAGCAGTTTTTTGCTGACTTCAGCACAGGAGTTGCAGAGGACTGCTCTTGATGGGCAGAAGCAGGAGGAACTTGTTCATCAGCAACCCTGTTAGGAGGCCACTGATCCTGCCTAAGTGGTAGAGGATCCACASTTCCCAGCCCAGCAGGTGGAGAGTTAAAGAGTGAAGTGGTTTCCATTTTCACATCAGGCTACAACACAAGACAAAGACAATATAGGAAGGATCAAAAAAGCACAAAACCACAATATCTCATATACAGCCTTTCAATACAGATCCTCACATATGCARCAAATTTTGACTTTACACTGTTATATTTCTCATGAAAGTTCTAAACAAAGAAGTATTCCAAACTTGTGAGACTCTGTAAAGAAAATCTGTTCATAATAACAAGTATTTAACATGGCCTGAAAGTAAACTAATCAGGTCAAGACAAGAGATTCTATTCTAAAACTGTGATTTTTCAGATTTTACAACATAACCAACTTCTCATGTGATTGTTGCTACTGTGATTGATTCTGTTTCTATTACAGGATTTACTACAGAGGATGCATGCAGTTAAACAGTAGCTGTCTTTGTAAAACAGAGACAACGCACAACTTGACATAAAAATCAAAATTTTGAGGATGACAAACCCTCAAAGTTTCTGTTTTTATTTAAGTAACTATGCGAGCTGCAAAGTAAAAGCAGCACAAAAGTAAAGAAAGAGTGAAACTATTATGGCACGTTAACCTATTTTGTATGTAAGCACCCAACCTCTCCCTCTTGAATTTCTTCCAACTCAAGCAATCTRGAGCTATAACCTATGTCAATGGCTACAGTAACATTTAGGGAAAATCCGACATGCTACCTTTTTATATTTCTGTAAACAGGTGCCATGCATTTAGCATAAAAAAAAAAAAAAGTGAAGCACATCTAATCTCACTCCAGTAGTCTCAACTCCTTTGTTCAACAGCCAAAAAAATCTATTTWTTCAAACATGTGCTTTTTTTAGTCACAGATACTGACAATTTTAAGACAGCAAGTAACAACTCAATAAAAAGATGTCTTAAATAAATTATTCATGGTAAAAAGCACATTCCTAAAATTCATAGTGGTAAGTATGTTTTCTGGCTCACCTGGAAGGACCTTTTTTTTGAAGGATTTGTTGATAAGTTTTGTGTCCTCTGAGCTGAAGATGGAGATTTGAATTTAGGAGCAGACACCAGAGCAGTACTTCCTACTGTATTGGAAAAGATAAAAAATACCTTATTACATTAAATGACCTAATAAATCATTTCAGTTAAGTATTCTTTTCCTTTAGTTCTTGAAACATTGCTTTGCATTTAGAGGTCTTTTTACCAGCAGCTGGGGTAGTATGATCATGATGAGTCCTCRGAGTTCCTCTAAGAGTTTTCAGCTTCTGAGTAGGAAGCCTGCCGCCTGTCCTTGAGGATACAGAAGAATCTGACACAGCTGCAGAAGTGTTCAATACTAAGGCATTCTCACTGAAAAAAAATGAGTAATGATTAAAGAACGAGCTAAGGACTCAGGAGCCTTGCACTCAAACTTTCTGGTTCTAATCCATTCCTAAAAAGAAGCCTAAGGCAAGACAGTTAAGGCCTGTAGGTAAAACATCTGCTTGCAAAAGGGGGGGCCCGGATTCCAGCCCTTTAGCCAGGTTTTCTGTATTTTAGAGGGTCTCAAGCTACAAAATAAGGCTCCCTCTGTCCCAAAAAATTCTGAAGGTATTGCTGCACAATACAGAGGCTCAAAAGGAGGGCTGGAAAACTTTGAACCCAGAAAAACTTTGAACATGGCTGCTACCTTGTAGCAACTCCCCTTAGAGGTGGGGAGTATGGGTTTGACATTCTTCAGTCAATGTGGTGGAACTGAAGCCTAATATCCCACATTTATGTAACCACTCTAGCCCCTAGGTTATTAAATACATTAGCACTACCACTTCAGTCTTCTTCCTCCAGGTGCATTTCAAAACGAGGTGGCTGCACATTSACAATATGGAGGAACCTGAATCTATCAGTGAATGACAGACACATCTAGGCAAAGAATTCTTCATTTCTACCTCTCAAGAAGGTGTAGATAGCATGCAAGTGTCAAGCTGCTCTGCTTGGCTGAGTCCAGAGCACATCCCAGAACACAGAACCACATTGCAACTGACAGAAAATTGTCAACGTCAGTCTGAGACATCTATGAACTAGATCATCTCTGGAATTAAACAGAAACTTGGGAAGGTTTTCCAGCTGATAGTTTAGAAAGCCTACATTTAGTATCTCTTGGAGTCTAATGTCTCAACTTTTCTTTGCCTAGGTTGTGCATACATGGTATTATCCCCAAAGGAGACAATTACAGTGCCTTACCTTTGATTAGTGCTGCAACACCAAAGATAAAATGCAATGGGGAATATAAAATATTTAACTGACATGGTAACAAGGGTCAAAGCTATTCAGAATTAAATGTCTATCAAACTAAAATATTGCTCTACCAAAAAAAAAGGTATGTAAACCTTGCACAGTACAAACCAGAGAGTTCTGTAACTAGAAACAATTTGGATCTCTCAAATGTCAAATACAGTACTATGCACATATTGAGCTGATCTCTYATTATTTGTAAATACCCCTCCACATTTTTCTCATCCGTGCTTAGTAACATATGAACCAGTGATTATTGGATATTAGGGGTTCTTTATTTCTCTTAAGTCCTTTATTTTTGTCTATGATTTTTTTTAAGAAAAACATATGCCGAATATTAGCATGTATCCTGTCCTATCAACCTTACACTTGAAGCAAAYGGTGAATTTCAATTTTCACTACACTTGGCTGCTGTGTAATGAACAGTCTGTTCTAAGAGGACTGTAMAGCAAATTTCATCGTTTTGGAGAAAAACCACTAGAATCATCCATGTGTTTACAAACTTCTGTCTTGCAAGTCAGATATGCAATATTTTTCATGATAGATCCACTTCCATCAACCAGCTCAATGTCTTCTCATCCCTTATCAAACTGTTGAAAACAAAAGTAGTCACACCAATTTACACTCTCTTAAGTAAATCTAGTTAAAAAAATAAACTAGTTAACCGATACATTTCTGAGCTTTTAGAGGAAATATATATTCACGCACACACACATACAYATCCAAAAAAGTGTTCAGTTCTACCCTTCAATTTTCTTATCTTCTTTGGCATCCTTATTGTTTTTTTCTAATTGCTGGCCCACAACTGCAGGCTGTTCATCTTGATTTTCTTCCTCTTTCTCTTCTGTTGAGAGTTGTTCTTCCTTTTCTTCCGTACCTTCTTGCTCATCCCAAGCTAAACGTCTTTTGACTGGAACAGTTAAAGCATCTGGCATGTCTTTCTTTGTGCTGTTCTGATGTGGTTGATCTCTGGAGTCAGGCTGCTGTAGCACTTTGGGGCTTGGTGAAGCCTCTTTTTCAGAAACACTGGGTAAGAAAGAACACAGTATTTTGTGTCACTGATTTGCACAATACATATGTGTCTGTAAAACACATTCATACAGTTCAGTTTGTTGCAAGAAGTAGAGCTCAGATATTAAAAAGTGGTACATTTCACATGATGGAAGATTAAATTGCCACTGAAGTTTTAACTGATGCTAAGTACGACTCATTTTCAAACTAGATCCTATGAAAACTCTTTCTACATCACCATTTTCAAAAATGCAGTGTAAATCAGAACTGTATTTTCAAATTAAAAAACAAGTTAGATTCCAAGAAGTGCTCAAACAACTATTCCCATACAAAGCCAAGCAGTTTAGAAGACTTCTCTTCAGGCACAACTTTTCAAAGCCGTAAACTCTCWATTACTGACAGAAATCAGTGCAAATTGGCCCAGTGCACAGAAATGAGGTCAGCAAGGGAACCTGTATTTCACAGAAGAAAACAAACCAGTAAACCAAAAAATGACACCGTACTTAGAATCACATATTATGGTGTCATAAATRCTATTTTACATGTCACTGCCAAACCCATATTAGAGCTACTCATGCAAAATGGGCAGATTTGTCCCACACACACAAGAAAGGAATGTGCATACACCAGTTCACAGTGAACTTCAGAAGCATCCAAGGCACTGTTTTCAAATATCAGATCACATTTTATTAACACACTAATTCTGAATTTTCCTAGCAAGGGTTTTAGTATCTGTCAGTTCTGACAACCTTAAAAGAAAGAAGAAAATGGATGAACACAGTTCCAGCTCCTAAGTATTAAGCTCTGAACTAAGCAGACTCAACCACAAAATTAATTACTCCTAAGAAGATCAATAACATCTGAGTAGGCAAAACACATTTCATATCATTCCAGTGGAAAGAAGATTACTTCAGTATGATTCAGTGCAAAATTCTTCCAAACTTGATGAGARTAAGGCTGCCACACTTAATATGCATTTGTGGAGAATTATAAAGTTATAGTCTTTCAGAAGACTGATCTGTGCCATTTTCAATTTGAGCACATGACAACTGACATACCTGTAAAAAGGTAAATGCCTTCATCTGTTCCAGTGAATTTACATATCATAGAATAGCACAACAGCCCAGGTTGAAAGAGTCCTCAAAAAACCAATCAGTTCAACCCTCCACGAGGAAAGGCAGCCTAGATCATTATTAAGCACCCTGGCCAACTGTATCTTGAATATCAAACATTCAAGATCCCACAGCTACGATAAGCTTATATTCAGCATTTTACTCTGTTTCAAAGCTGCAGAGTAACAGGCAGGAATGATGACCTTACCCAGCAAGATCTAGTGCTCTGATGTTGTTGCTGATTCCTTCTTCTGAACTGGAAGTTGAGGACACATCCCAAAGACTGTTGTTATCAGACAGGATCTGACTGAAATGGTATCGGGAGAAGTGTGTTCCCTCTACTTGTTGTCTGTAAGTCTTGGCTCTTTCTCGAAGTTCTCTCACCTACATATCAAAGTTTCATAAGTTGCACATCTGTTTAAATGTCACTATTAGGCTACTATAAATACTTGTATTAGCTACTGGCAGCTAGAAGAGAAAGGAAAATTACTCATAACACAGGGCCAGCCACAGCACAAACATTGCATGCCACAGTAAAGGTAACAAGGGAAAGCAAAAATATTATATTCAGTAAGCACATATTCAGTAAGCATGTTTCAGCCATGAAGCCAAAGCAAAATTATTCATTACACAAGCACAAAAATTTATGCAGTAACTATGAATAAGTTTAGTACTAGATTCTAGTTTTTCCATCAGCGCTCAGACACAGTGCTCCAAACACTGAAAGATGAACTTGAATGCAACCAACCTCCATATACCACATGGAATCTAGGGTGTTTTGAGATGCCTAAAGAGAAGAAYACAGAATTATTTTTAAATTTCTTCTTTTTCCTCTCAACACTCAAGGGTGATATTGTTATTACCACCCTTGTAACTTTACTTCAGTCAAAGTAAGAAATTAAATRTTAAAAACCTCTAACATAGCTCTATGCTGCCTCCCTCAGATTCATCAAAAAGCTCTAAAACAAGTACATTTGGCACTGGTATTCCACCAGTTTTTTGCCAAGSTTGAGGAAATGAATTTAGATTTCTAAGCATCAACACTGAAGAATACATCCACCACTAATACATAATTATTTCRAGTCAACAGATCTATCTGCATGTGCAATACTGAGCTTGTATGCTGCAAACATGGCAACTGTCTCTAGCTACACTGATCTTTGTGAAAAGCTAAATTTAATTAAAGAATTCTGGGTGCTACTGTATGCAAGGCATAATGTCAAAATTATTCCTTCTAAGCTATCAGTAACTGTAATAATGAGATACAAAACTGATACAAAACTGTTCAGGTGACAGTTTATCCCCTCTTCAAACACTATACGCTATCATTTTTACAGTTAAGACTATTTAAACACTCGCTGTCTTGTATCCTTCACCTGAACACAAAGTCAAAGAAGAAAAAGCAAAATCAAAATGTTTATTTATATTATTAAAAATAATTTTGTGATATCRTGTGAATTCTGGCTTACTAAAAAATGGTCCACGGGAAATAAGTATTTTGTCAAAGAGCAGAAGACTAATACTGACATTTCCTCTAGCACATTTTCATAACTTTTCTTTTTTATTTTTCCTTCACTACAGATTTCACATCATTCCTCCTGCAAGACACAGTCAGTGGGCTAAATKCAGCTAATCCCACTAAAAATAACTGGATACAGCTAACATCCCACAATTTGACCCACTAAACTTCCAAAGAAAAGCCCATTAAAAATATATGCTTGTTGTTTTCAAAGGAGAATTTAAAGTTTGATGTGCAAGTGATTTACTGGATTACTCACTTTAAGCAGAAGAATAAAAAATTAATTATGATAGCCRGAACAGAAGGAATGTAAATCCAGAGCAACAGGGTACTGCAGAGGGAGGAAGAATACTAAGTCTCCAGTGAATTGTGAAGAAGTACAAAGGACAGCCATCTCCTTCAGCGACTCAGCAGGCAGCATTAACTCAGCAGGACACAGGCCCAAGAGAGTTCTACTGTGATTATGAATTGCCCACATTAATTTTTCAAATGCATAATTGGAAGAGATTCTTTTTGTTCGACTGCTGAAAAGCATCCTTAGCAATAAATTGCASAGAAGCAGTCTACAAGTAATCACTATGGCTAAGATCACACCAGGATTCTATTATGGCATTTGCCAGTTTGGACTAAGAACTTCAGGAAGTGTGCTTTGGACACAAAGTCACCCATGTGCAGTCCCAGCTAAGGGAGAAACGGGACTGGATTAGTTGGAGTTTATCATCTAATTTCTTGCTAAGCAAAAAATGTTCTATAGCCAGCTTTCACAGGGTTGCGTCTCAATAATCTACCAGAGGTTAGATAACACTTTGGAAGAATATTTCTCTTCATTAGTGTCAGAAAAGATATGGAATCACATAGAAAGGAAAAGGACTGTTGGGCAGCCTATACTGTGAATCGCCAAAGTACCTCTGTTACTTTACAACAAAACCAATGTACTTGCCACTCTTTTTCAAATTATGCATACTTTCATTAATATGCTGTTAACATTTCTTAAAAGTCTGGATTCTTTTTTTATGTCACAACTATGAATGAAATACAATATTGAGTCCTGCTATGTTACAGAATGATAGAATATCCCAAGCTGGAAGGAACTCACAGAGAACACCAACGTTCAGCTCCTGATCCTACACAGGACACCCCAAGAGGCCCACCATGTGCCTGAGAGCACCATCCAAATGTTTYTTGAACTCTGTCAGGCTGGCGCTGTGGCCACTTCCCTGGGGAGCCTGTTCCAGTGCCCAACCACCCTCTGGGTGAAGAACCTTTTCCCAATATGCAACCTGAACCTCCCCTGACACAGGTTCCTGCCATTTCCTCGAGTCCTGTCACTGGTCACCACAGGAATGAGATCAGTGTCTGCCCCTATGTCTCACCTTGTGAGGAAGCTGTAGATAGATACAAGGTTTCCTCACTCTCCCCCAGGCTGAACAAACCAAGAAACTTCAGTGGTTCCTCATATGGCTTCCCCTCAAGGCCCCTCACTATCTTTGTTGCCCTCATTTGGGTGCTCTCTAACATCTTCTTTATATTGTGACACCCAAAACTTCACACAGTTCTCAAGGTGAGGCTGTCCCAATGCAGAGCAGAGCAGAACAATCCACTCCCTTGCCAGGCTGGTAATGCTGCACTTGATGCAACTCAGGACACATTTGACCCTCCTGGATGCCAGGGCACTGCCAACTCATGTTCAACTCACCATGGACCAGGACCCCTTGGTCCCACAGCACTGCACTCCAGCATCTCATCTTCCAGTCTGTACATACATGAATTCATTGTTTTGCTTTGCTTGCATGCATGGCTCTTGCTTTACCTATTAAACAGTCTTTATCTCGACTCAGGAGTTTTGTCAATTTTACTCTCCTGATTTTCTCCCCTACCCCACGGTGAGGGAGTRAACAACTGGTTGTTTGGGACATAGCTCCCTCTTGGGGTTAAAACACAACATATGCTCACAAAAACGTAATTTGAAGGCAGGAGAAAGTCAGGTAACTGCAATTTTAAGTCTCTTCTATATGAACTCAGACTAGGATCTAATGTAGGTATGCACACATGAAAATGTGTATGTAATCAAAGCACATACATCATCAATAAAGTATCCGTTATTATAGTCTTAAAAATAAATTTGGTTCTTCCAGCTACTAGAACAATTCCTCCATTTGTTCTGGTCCCCAGAAGGCCCCCAAAAACACAGTAATTCTTTTTTTGAATTCTTCATGCCTACGACCAAGTAACTTTTTTCCAGTTTCCTGCAATTCCTTTTTCAGCAAGAAAATGTCTGTGAAAAAGTCTGGCACACCCAAAACACATCTTGACAAGTGTGGGAAATGCTTTGTTTCTCATACACTCTAATTAAATGCCACATGTAAAGTTGAACATCCATCCTCCATTTGCAGTCTCCTCATTCTTTCCCTCAACTGTACTGCAGTGACTCCTCCCAGCTGACTGTGCCAAACACACTATATCCCAAAGCAATGCATCTTTAGCTACCTATCCTTTACTTGCCTACCAGTCAATTGCTCTTGAAGCTGAGCACTTCTCCTTAGTAGTTTGAATGTTTCATGACACAACATCAACAAATCAAGTATTATATGCCAGAAAAATGACATAACATTCTACAGAAACATTCAATATACCACTTAGGCTCCATGCAATAGTTCACATTTTGCAACCTTAGTTACAGTAAATCTAATGCATATATCAATGCATACAAAAATTAAAATATTGCTTCTTTTCAGTCCTCTAACATCCTCTTGAGGCTGTTTACAGAACAGATTATCTCATGCATGCGTACAAAAAAATCTGATTATGAATCATCTCATACTTTAATATACTTGAAATTTTGAGACCTACTTCTCATTGCCTATTTTTTATGTACTCCATAAATATTTCTTTTTACTAAAAGAAAAATTACTTGCTAGATTAAATCTAGCAAGAAAACACAGAGCTGAAAGCTACCAAACTCCTCTTGCAATTCTCAGAGAACCTTATTTTCAAATACTCAAAGCAGCAGCCTAGAACCATTTGCTCCAGTTCTACCTCCCACATCACTGTGGACCCAACTGATGAGGAAGATCACATTTCCACACAGGTATTTGTGTATTTGCCACACAGGTAGCAGCACACTGTCTCACAAAGGCTCCCTCTAACAGCTGGAAGAAGACTAAGTCAATTCAGTGAAATCAGAGAGCTGCAGAACTAGCTCTAGAAGTTTCTTAGCACACTATTAGTGGTTTTGATTTACTTGAGTAACTCCAGAAATCAGACTTAATCATGATAACAAATGTTTTGGTGTTGAAGCTACTCAGCAATTTCAGAGTTCTGTCAACTGAGTTCCTATACCATACAATATGGATTGCAGATTCTAAATAAACTACAAGAAAATAGAGATTGACTGAAACTTGCAAGAAAATTCTCAATTTTATGTTGTGCATGACTGATTCAGCTCCCTGCTTTGAACTGATTCAGCATGGCAAGCTAACAAACTGAGCCTGACTATCAAGACAGCCTAGGCTAACRTGTATATTGTCCTTTTCCTTTTTATTCCCTTGGAATCTCCTATCATTCATTCTATTTTGAGCAATTCTGCTTGTTAAAACTGGGCTGAACATCAACAATAAGATTACCTGCCACAAGAGACTCTGTTCTGYATGATCCTGATTGTAAGAGAAACAAGACTTCTAGCTCCCTTTGGATGTCACATGAATATATTTTTTTAGTCTCACCATCTTTTTTCCCCTATGTATTATACTGACTTGTCAAAATCTAATTGTTTTTGTATACTCGCCTTTGGGAGCTTGAGTCATTAGCATTACAATCCCAAAACTGTATCTTATAAAAACCACAATTCAAAGTTTTTACATCTAAAAATCAGAATACTAAGCATACTCAAATTTCAGATTTTCTAGGAACACTCACCTGGTTGTGAGCTTTACTCTTAATACGAAACCAAGCTCCATCTTTGTAGAAATACTGGGCTGGAGACAAAAATTTTGACCTATATTCAGTGTTCATCTTCCTAAGAAATCAAGAATGAGGAGAGAAAATAAAAGTAAAGCTTGATGTCTAAAATACTCTTTAAGAGTAACTTTCAAAGTTACATCAACAAGCACAAATATACTTGCACCTAAATGCCAGTGAGATGCAAAAAACCACATGTACAAACAACAACTCAAACCAACACAACTAGGAAAGCAGCGAAAAATACTCATTCACAGTTGGTGGTCCCWCAAGTAGTTACTCCTGTTGCTTTCTCCTTGAAACACTTCCACTAGAAGCTTTTGCCCTGACAGCCAAATCAGAACATAATAGCCTCAATTAATTCAATGCAAAATGTGAGACTTTGATTTAAGTCACTGATGAAGGTACATTTAAGGAAAAATGCCTGGTTTGGCACTATTGTGTCTGAGACATTTCCTTCTATGAACTCCACTTTAAAGGCGTTCTGCATATGGGTGGGGTGAGCTGCTGGGGCTACAAACATCTGACTGCCAGAACACTGGTCAGTATAATTCATCTCACTATGTCCTACTGGCTTTGATCTTCAAAAGGCCTTAGTACTTGAAAAGATGGGTTCATTTTTCCCTTCTGCCACACACATACAAACACAGAAAAATTAACAGCATCTAATCTATAGCAGGCAACAAGGAAYACCCCATGTCCTTAAGCATTGAACTGTGGACATATCAGCTTAAATCTAAAGACAGTTTTTTATTTAATCATGCTTCAGAAAATCACCAACTTAATTGTAATACATTCAGCACTAGGTGAAAAAGCCCTATTTTTCAATCCTTCTTCAGAAATAGGATGTAAAAGCCTAAAGTCAGAGAATAAAATGAAACTTGTAAAAAGAAACATACCAAGGTCAAAAAACCCTTTATACTCAAAACTTCTTTCAATATATCCCTTTCTTTAAAACTGACAGAATTCCTTCACTTTTGGGTGCAAAACTCATGGATTAGCTCAAACAACACATCACTGCTGTACATTAATCCTAGTCACTCTGCTGCAAAAGCAGGCCATGCAACACAACTGGCATGTAAGTAAGAATCCTGCCTGCATATTGAGAATTYGCACATTTCGACAGCTATCAGCTCAGTGATGTTTTTAGAAAATTTTGTCTTGTGCTACTACATTGAAAGCATAAGAGGCAGAAATTTGCCCTTAGATGAAAAGAGCCCCAGCAAATGATCAAGAATTTTGCACATTGCTCACCACAAAATTGACTAAAATCTACTGTACAGAGCATGAAAACCAAACAGTTAAAGGCTTTATCTATACTATATTCACTCTCTTTTCCATAAAGCAATTTTATTTCATYGAATTTTGGGTGATTATTGTGCAATCAACTCCCAATATCCAACAGCATTCAAACCCAGTTAAGTCTGTTCTCCCATCTTCAATCTAATGTCTTAACAYTGCCACAAAGAATGAAAGCAATTGCTGAGGCATACATTAAGCACAAACACAGGAGAGATGGATGATTCTATCCATTTTAAAGCCTACTTCTCGGCTTTTATTTCTCTTGACATATCTCAGATGTGTATGAAATAGAAATACAAGTTCAATTCCTGCAATGTAGGCATGTGGCAGAAAAAAAGAGACACTTTGACAGCACTCAATAACATACAATTTCACTTAATTTCCATGCTTGTCAGAATACTCTAAATGGGACAGATTTCTTTACTTCCCTTAACCACATGTGCTTGCTTTTGTTACTCAGGCACAAAGGGCCTTACAGAGTACAACAAGCAGACATCAAGTACAATCACCACAGTTTTAAGATGTGGAGTAAACACAGCAGAGCTGCAGTGCAAGAGCTGTCACTTGAAAGGTGACTACAACTTCCAAAGCAGCTGCTGAAAGTTTAGCAGCAGCACTGCACCAATTTTATTTTATTCCTGTTAAATTTATTAACACTACTATTACTGCACCACAATGTTCAGCTGGAGTAGTTACAAAGTTTCCACTTCTGCTGCCCCGAGAAGAGGATGGGAATTATCAGGTTTAGATGCATCCATAAGAAGCTCAATCTCAGCGCTGCAAGRGGGCATTTGCCCCTGCAACTGCAGCATGGTGTGGTTAAAGGTCCATAGTCCATCATTCTAAATACTAGGCTGCTGTACACCTATTCACTAGTCTAGGTTTTCCTGTTTTATACATACCCACGACTTGTATGTAAAGTGAGGGGCTTTGGACTGATATGTTGCTTATTATATTGTTTAGGATGTTTCTGTTCTGATTTCCCTTGTTTTGTTGCATCTTCTGCTGGTTTTTGAAACGGTTCTTCCCTTTTACTCTAAGGCAAAGATAATTTTAAAAATACCACATTAGCTAACAGTCTGAAAACCCTCATACTTCTCTTGACATCAAGCTCTTTCAAAGAGTTAATTTTATTTCAGTGTTAACTGTTTTGCATATTTAATACAAACACGAATATCACATTATTTTGTTAATACAAAAATAAACTAGCAAAATGCCAAAGCTAAGTTTGAGCACAACATTCTGTTGGCTAGATGATTCATTTTGTCCACTCTAGAAAATTAATTTAACATGAAACACAGAAATAAAATAATAMGATACCTGAACATTCTAACCTGAGTACAAACGGCAAATTTTTTAATTCTTTATTCTGTTTTATAAATGTTTAGATTGATTTGTTTGGGTTTTACACCAAAGATTTTTTCCCCTGATTATATTATTCTCTGAGAAATCCCATGCATGATTTCTTCTTCTGCCAGAGATCTTCAAATATTCAGATATTGTTCAAATTGAATTTTTTTTAAAAAGCCCACCAAAATCCCCAAAACATTATCAAGATATTCATCAGAGAAAAGGTACTGGTATAAACAACCAGTTTTTCAGATACTTTCACAAAATCCTCTTCTCATGACTTCTCTTACTTCATTTATTAGCTGTTCTCAAAAAACAACCTGAAATTCCAATATTAAAATTAAATAAATGCTTCCTGAAAGCCTCAAGCTTTTCAAGCTTTCTTCATATCTACTTAAGCAAAAGGGGACATAAAATTTCTCATCCCCAGATGGGATATAAAGAACTGGGCAGGTCTGAGTTTAAATGATAAAACCTCCAAGCCAACGATTCCCTCCAAAGTACCAGGGGCTTAAACTAAGCCAAGGCACTGCATGCAAAGTACACCTTTTGCTCAGCTGTGCTCCTAGTGAACACCTCGTCTGTCAATGGCCCTTTCTGTTCTATCAGGAACAGAGATGGGTAGTGAGGAGATGTATATTAACTGGGAGCATCACACAGCTGGTACAACCCAGGCCAGATGATTCCTAAAAAACAAGAATGACAGCTTTATGGAACAGGTCCTAGGGGAGCTGACTCAGAAAGGCAAAAAAAAGCAGGTGTATGCTCAGTAGAAGCAAAGTCAGGTGACATGGAAAGAATACAGACATGCTGCTTACTACTGTAGGGAGAAAATTCACACTATCTCTGATTTATGACATTCAAAAATCTCCAGACCTCCCAGCCAGCCCTACTGCACACCAAAACACAACACTGATAGCAATCAGAGTATAAATTTGAGATTTAGATTGCAGAGATCTAAACCCTAATGTCTAAATAAAGTGTCAATAAAAAAAAAAAAAAAAAAAACTAACAAAAAACCCCACTTCAAAACTCAGAAACTTGAAACTTTAAACTGAAAAAATGCACTACAGAAACTACAGAACCCACTACAGAAGCCCCAAAGAGCAGAGCTGTACAGTATTATTTTCAGTCTTTTACAGCAAAACCACKACTGAATCCACTGTTACTAGCAACAGCTCTACAATGTAACAAAAAAATTTCAACATAAACCCACCCCCTTACAGAATACATCAAAACTATAGAAGTGTTACTGAAGYTTTTCTTTCAGGGAAATATTAGCTTGTTCACAAACCAGAAATTCTTYGTCTTCTGAACCATCTCTCTCTTGTGGACTCTTAACAAGAGGAGACCCTTTGGAATTTCTCTCATATGCAGTTTCAGAAGTAATTGCAGGAGATTCAACCGGAGGTATGGATTTCTTTGAGTTGCAAATAAGCTGTGCAGGAGGAAGAAAACAAAACAAAACAAAAAAGTGTGGTTTACCTTAAGGCTAAATTTTCAAAATCTGTTAACTTATTCACACAAATACACTCCCATAARAGCAAATGCAGTCATCTGTACAAATACAGCATCTGTAGACTAATKAATTTCTAGGAGAAATTCAAGAGAAATTTAAATATATTTTAAAGTGACCAAGCAAGACACAGTTAAATCTATGATGAAACTGTTCTTACTGAAATTTACTGTGAGAGGGGTTGTTTATTGTTTGGGGTGTTTTTGTTGTCCTTCAAAGCTTTATGTAGGATAAGTTTTTTAAAGGCATGCCATAAAACTTCCATATGAGTCCCCAGTACATGTCCTGTCCATAAGAAACAGAAAACTACTCTGAGTTTTAGAGCTGGATCCTCATAGCTTGGACAAATTAAAATACACTGGTTTTCAACTAACATGGTACTATAAACCAAGGTAAAGAATTTGCTTAATATGTGGTTTCATGGGGTTCTGATTTTCAAGATCATGCCATAGGTGAGAAGCATATACTTTCTGTAGATTTGCTATGAGAATTTAAGGCTGACTCATAGCCTAACTTGGATAACTTCAGTATTTTCACAGACTCTCTTCAAGAGAAAGGTATTATCGATATTCGGGTATATTCTCAGTCATATCAACAGTGAAGAATATGAATTTGTTAATATGTAAAATTTTTATCATTAATTTTTCCTTAAATTCTACTTATCCATGGATATATARCGCCTACAGACTTTTTTCACTGCTTCTTATTTTATATAAGCTGCGAAAAAAAAAATCACAGTCTTTCTTCTGAAAAAAAGCACAATGTTCACAAGCRTCAATAAAGAAATTATTAAACTGGTTATACACAAAATCAAATGGAATTGTCTTTGACTTTTTCCATAAGATGACTTTCTGGGACCTGCCTCTTCCTCAAAAGGTCCTTTGGCTTCTCTCTACTACTATCAKGTGTTGCAGTGAGTCTTCACTGGATAAGGTACTGCTAGGAAAAATCCTACAGTAAATCCACCTGCTTGACACCCTAGCAGAACAAGACAGGATAGTAATTATCTTARTTATCAAGATTTATTGCTTCTGAAAGCTGTTACTGAACAAATCTGCCACCTGAGGATAAAAAGAGCACACCACCGCTAGTAATCCCACTAATGTATAGGCTTCTAGTGAAGAAACAGAAGGCAAATGCAGAAGTGCTTATTTTACACTGCAAAATGACCAAAAGACTGAGTATCCTAGGTCCCAAGCCCATAAAAAGTTAATTGCAAACACAAAGCAATCTCACACTCAGTTACTCTTTGTGGTCTGACTAAAAATAGCAGCATTTTCAACCCTACAAAGCCCAAAAGCTCATGAGATGCATTAAAACACCACAAGAGTATCTTAAAATCAGAAGACTCCACTTCTAAATATAAGCTGTTCTTGTGAAAGAATAAAACACTAGAGAGACACACTTTAGTTCTTAGAAGTGTATTTGAACAGAGATGGAGACTGAGAACAAGAAACTGGGGCAACACAAATTAATGCAAACAGAAGATAATCCTGTTAGAACGAAATACAGTGCCTAAGGAGAACAAATAATTAGACCTGACCACAATAAAGAATCACGTGGAAACACATCCAATCATACTACACTCCTGTACAGTGAGAGAGAAAAAAAAATCATGTAACAACATTAAAGTTTGTCATTCCCTCACCAAAAGAGCAAAAAAAAAAGGAAATCTGTTTGAAAGGAAAACTTTGCTGATAGGTAAAAGAAAGCATTAATTTACTTTTCGTATTCTATAAAGTTACCTGCTCAGCTGCAAGTATTGGTGACATTTCATGTGGACTCTTCCAGACAAACTGGCTCTGATATTCAGAATTTCTGGGGAAAGTCTGTGGAATATTTACGTTTGTTTTCCTCTGAAGGGGTCTGTGAAACTGGCAAGGTCAAAAATTAAAAAAAAACAAAACAAAACAACAACAAACAAAAAAACTCAAAAACAACCCAATGATTGTTCCCTTTCCTACAATGTTTTTCGAGTCAGACATCTTTCAACACACACTTTTAAAACAATGGTTTGGGTTTTGGTTTCAGGAACAAAATTAATGCAAAGTACATTTTCTAAGTCAATATATTATTGGCTAAATCCTTGTTTAATTGAAATCAACAGTGATGACACATGAAGAGCAAATTCCTATTGAATTAAGTAGCACCAAAATCTGATGTCAAACATACCCTTCTCCCAACAGAAAAGCTACAATGGAGTATCAAAATACAAAACTAAGGAAAGAGTTAGACAAGAGTCTGAGCATGTGCGTGAAATTACTGTTTGCAATTTTTAGACAGGTCAATTAAAAAAAAAAACTATTCCCTTACCCCGTTACTAATTTTTTCTGATTCCTTTTTTGGAGATGAAAATGCTTCATTTTGATTTGGTGGAATTTTGGAGGGTGATTTCTTCATGTCGTTCTCTCCAAGGGCAAGAGCTGTTTCACCACTAGAATCTACCAATTGTAACTGAACTTTTGGGGAGAGTCTGGGTTCTTCTGRCATTTCAAGTTTTTCCTGATCCACATTATTGTTGTTGTGGTCTGTGTGCAACTCTGCAGTTTCGATTTCCACTGGGTCACTCAAGTCACAATCTGCGGTCCATTCAAGGGACTTCGAAATCTGTGGATTATGGTAAGGTACCCTTCTCTTGGAAATGAATTTTGGTTCTCTCGTGATTCCTGAGAAAAAGCCATATGAAGTTTAAGAAAAACATTCTACTGAAGACATAATACCACTCTATAACAAGAATAAACTGAAAGTTTATCATACAACTGATTACTAGAAAGCGTGGGTTTAGTATCTTGGAGCAGTGACAGACTATGAATTATAGATGGCTGCGAAATTCTGTGTTATTCCTCATCTGCAAATGACTTTCTGCTAAACAGATGGGAACATGGTGCTCCAGAACCAGGCTGGATTAAACCCTATATAAAGCAAAAATGTCCAGAGGACAATCCTGTGCAAAGGGGTGCTGGGAGCTGAACAAGAAGAAAACTAACACAGCAGTGAAAAGAACATGGTTAACACATACAGAATAACCAACCTGTGGGGACTAAGCAAGATACAAGCACTTCTCATTACACATGCACAACACACCTTGCTCAACAGGTTCTCTAATTGTGACAGATCTTTATTCATCTGCAATTTAAGACCATCTCCATAACTTTAACAGTATCAACACAAAACCATTTCCAAACGTAGAAAAATATTTTGTAACAAAACCAGGTATCAAGTTATCTTAAGAATTGCTAGGCTTTACAGGTAGGTGAAAATAAAATTATCCCACCATTTTAAGAAGAGTATTGAATGCCTGAATACATTTGAAGAGGGAAATCATAATCCACTTCAAAGTGCTCAACTGCGATGAAAAATCAGTGAAAGCCCCTAAATGCCTGAAAGAAATACCTTCTATGAGAGAGACACTCCCATCCTGTGAAGAAGCAATATAGAAAGAGAGAACAACCTATGGTGAAAGGTATATAGAATTTTCATACGTCTGGCTACATATATAGGATAGGAAAATCATTCCAGTAGCARAACACTGGAAAAGTAGCAAAAGGCATTTCAAGCACCTCAGCTGTCAACTTTTTGCTGTAATGTTCCAAGTGATTTTTAAAATTGCAAATTATGTGACTCAACAGAAAGAACTATAACTAGATTATCAGTAACAATCTGCAAATCCTATGAAATACCAAGAATGACATTTAAACATGTGGAAGGTTATATAGCCAGAGAAGAGGTGTGAAAATTAACACAGAAACGTAGAAAAGGTACACCAAGCATGTASAAAACCACCATTACAATGTGAGAAAGAGGAAAAACCGCTGTATTGTTAACTCATGAGTTTATTGCAATCCTTGTAAAATTTGCAGTTTAGTCTGACTGGAAAATGAGCATGGGTTCCCACTTTAAAAAGAAGTTAACATGTTCAAGCATTTCAGAATTCAGAATGTGAAAATTACAGTCCTCAATAAGAGGTACCCATATACAGACCCATGGGGTAGGGAAAGCAAGAAAGATGTATTTTGCAGTAATGAAAGAAAGCAATAATATATATATATAAAGTATATTTAGCAAGATTAAGTTATTTATTTAAAAGTCTAGCACCTTAACTAAAAAAACCCTACTGCCAGGAGACAGTAGGGTTTATTATTGTAGGAATGAATGCATTGTACTCTGATTACACAGACTGCACAGTGCAGTTGCACTGAAATGCCCAATTTTTTTTATCTGTCTTGTGCCACTACGATAATTACTATTYTTTACTACTCCTTTTCAAAGTACTGCAGTTGTCATCATTCTTCAGCCTATTCCTCTTCCTCAACTCCCTACAGGCCTTTCAATCCAAATGCTACTTCCTTTWTCTTCTGCTTTCTATCCCATTTCCCTGCCATGATAATGTCTACAATCCTTAAATCTTAGGCTACAGTATCAYGGTGTTTTCAATTTAATGGTTGACCTTCTCTTTTGGTTACCTASACCTGTTAAGTTCATAACGATTTTACTTTCTCAAACTCTGCCCCAAGTTAGTCTCTCCTTAAAAACTGAATTMTATTCGCTATTTCCATATATCACAGATAATCCAATATGGATTAACATCCTATATGGATTAACACCGTACCTGTGATTCATGCTTGGGTTTTGGCTTTTGCTGCATGTCAGAAACTACTTTATATAAATAGCACTAATTGAAAAGGGTGTCAGTGTAGCCATAAAGAATATGGAGTTCAAAAACACATTCTAACTGATGACTAAGACATACGTTTAATTTAATTACAAATTGCACAAACACCACCAGTTCACTGCAGCCATGCACCCATCACAACAAATCTTTCTGGGCCTTGGCTGCAACCAAGGGGRCAGCTTTCAGGGGCACTTACCAAACTGATCCGACCGAAGTCCTGCCCACAAGGATTTCTGCTGCTGGGACGGGCTACAAAACTCTGGGCTTCTCCATTTGAAGTTTCTCTTGTATTCACTCAGTCCCTACAGAAAATAGAGAGGAGTCTGCCAAGGCACCGGGGCATATCCCGCTCCATTGCTCCTGTCGATAACAGATCTCCAAGGTGGGGGGAAAACATCAAAACGCGGCTGCAGGATGAACTACGCTTGCASCTTGCTCTGCATCTGCCAAACCCACCTCATCGGAGAACAAAAACTACTGCTGAGAAAACGTGGAAGCACTTCATGTACCAAGAAATAACATAAAACAAAACCTCCCAAATCAAAAATATGTATCTCGTGTCTTCAAGTGAATAGTTTCAGGAATAAACACAGCATGGACCCGCTGTCACCCGCACGGCTGAACTGTTTATGTCTTTACTGGCCGCCGCCGTAGCGCAGGGGCCTCCCCTTTTCCGCTACCCCAGGACCGGCCGCAGCCCCGCTCCTGCCTCCCCCTGGGCCCGGGCCCGGCCCGTCAGACCCCATTCCCGTCCAGCTCACCCTGAACCGCACGGGCATGGCGAAGTCGCGGCCACAAAACCGCCGGGCCCCGGGTCCCGAGCCCCGAGCCCCGAGCCCCGCGCCCCGCCGCCGGCCSGGCCCCACCGTGCCCGCCTCCCCTGGGCTGGCCGGGCGCCTGCGCGATGGCTGCCCCGGGCGGGTCGGGGGAGTGCCCGCCGCGCCGCTTCCCCGCCCGGCCCTGCCTGGGGGCCATGTCGGCCGGGGCTGGGCACCCACTGTGCTCGCAGCGGTGCTGCCGCGGGTGGTGTCGCAGTGWTGTCCACATTAAAAGCCTGATCCCTTGCCCACGGCAGGGCAACGGTGCCGTGCGGCCAGCGCTGTGTCTGGGGAAGCACGGCGGGGAAGCACCCGGTGCTAATGTAGCGCTAAGCCGGGGGGAATCTCGAGTGCCTGCTTACAAANAATCACGTACCTACGCACGCAGATTTGTGTTGGTAGAAAAATGGTATTACGAGAAAGGAAAAAACTAAGTTTCCTACCCTTCTAGAGCTTCTGCGACGGCGTGCCAGTTGCCGGTCCGCCTTCGCCACCTCAGCCGACCTCGCCACCCGATCAGGAGATCCTAATCCACCTTCTTCTTCAGATCTTCCCTCGGGGGTCGCTTTTCTGACGGCCCTCCCCTTGCTAATCTCCATCCTGACTGCTTGTGACTGTATCAAATTAAAAAGGACAGAGAGGGTAATTTAAAAAAGAAGTGTACAGAAGGACGTGCCGACCAAGAACGGCCCGAGCGGTCTGTTTGCATTCCCTGTTGCCCGTGGCTGCCAACCCTCCCCTGTTCTGTCGCTGTCGCCTCTAGAGCAACAAAAGCTTCTTGAGCGAGAGCTTTGTCACCTCTGCCTCTGCAAAGCACCCTGCCAAGCATGGGAGGAATGTCAGAGCTAGACATMGTGACACAAACAGGGTTTAGATCCGGTGGGACCCTGTATCACCGCTGAGCAACAATTTTGTACTGTCGATGTGGGACAGGAGAGAGCAMCAAGCTGTGATGAAACGCTTGCGAGCCAAATAAAATTCTCTGCGATGCGAACAGCGCCGGGGAGGAACAGGAGAAAGGTGCTGCGTTGATGGTGTTTACAAGTTCACACATCTTTATTCAGGAATTTCAAGATCAAGACAATAATTTTGGTGTCATTTGCTTGCAATTGCACTTGAAACTGCTCGGTCCACCTGACAAAGTAGTTTGTTTTGTTATTACAGTGATTTATTTCGTAACGTTCAATCAGGTCTAGTTCAGTACATTTTCTAAAGCAAGGCGCAAACTTGCTACAGAATGTGAAAAGCCAGCTGGCAAAAATACAATGTTCAGAATACATGTTCCAGGTTTGYCAGAAGTCTTTCCTCTTTGATATGTATGGTAACCAGGCCAAACATAATTTCCATATGTTTTTAGGATGTTTTGAATTACCAAACTACAACAATGCTTTCATAGATGGTTTTGAGGGCTGTCTGAATTTGGAGATGGATTTGATTCTTTAGTGTAGAAACATAGTGGGAGACCGCACCATCCTGAAATGCAGATTATTATATTTCTTAACATATTTTTTTAGAGATAAAGCACAATAAATTATCTTGAAACAATGTAATTCACATTCCTCTTTATGCACTGATTGATTTAAGTTGCATTTTAGATCCTCTCCTTATAGTTAAGAGATATAAATAGCTTATGTGGGGGAAGCGCTTTGGTCAGTATATCAACCAGTGAGCTACTAGTATCTTTACCTCATGTTTTTTATCACTGCTGATGTATACCAGCCCCTTCAGGTTCAATGTATACACATTACAGTAATTCATGGCAATATGATGTAAGAATGCTGAGATGCCTAGGCCAGTAACAGTATTTCCATATGAAGATTGAATAAATAATGAAAACATAAAAATGGATCTGTGTGTAGAAAAAGTTGCTCTGAATTCACAAATTCACAGTCTGGAAAAGTAGGAAAGGATTTCTTCCAGTTTGCTGGAACATAAACTTGCAGGGACCAATATAAATGTGTATCCCTCAGTAACTGTATCATTTATTGGATCCTACTGTTTAAAGAAATAAGCATTTAAAGCGTGTGTTTAAGTATATCTATGTAGTTTTGAGTTCAAGTCACTTCACATTTCTGTAACACTTGAGAGATTGACCATCTTCCTCCTTTATTTCCTATAAAGCAAATATAAGTATTTTAATTTGCCTTGCTGATTCTTACTCCAGATTTAAATTRTCTTTTTGCTGTTCTTCAAGTTAATCAAAAGATGTGGTTTCTTTTGGCAAACCACATAAAAATTATTTTGATTTTTTAATATGTATAATTTCAAATGAGTAATTTGTGACCCATAATTTTTTTCTTTTCACACTGTTTATTTTCCTATTWGCTTCACCACATCTTGCTACATGTTCAGACCTTAATCTTTGACCTTTTCTGTCTCTTCACCCCGGCACTCTTGAGTCCTGACTTCAAGGCTTGAGCAACTTTCACTTGAACTTCAGCCTGTGAACAGCTAATTATTACGTCTAACTAAATAGGGACCTTCCTATGACCTGTTTGTCTCGCTGCTTATAAACTCSTATACCACAGACAATCCTCCATTAGAGTTGGTAACCTGAAGTCTCTTTCTTTTGGTTTAACACTGGAGGTGTCTCCTGCCAAAACTCAGAGCTTGATGTATCAGCAATCCTCCCTCCAGCCAAAGAAGGCTAGAYACAGCTTGCTGTGAAGCCTGACAACTCCACTCGATGTGTCAGCCCGAGGGAATCAAACAAGAGCAATGAAACGTGTTTTCTACCTCTAGAATCTGTAGCCTTTGGCACTCACTGGTAGAGGAGTAAAGGAGGAGCGGTAGCACAGCTGGCCTGGCTCAGGTCCCATGGTTTTACTCTTAAGAGCAAAWGTTTCTTGTGCAAACTTGTCCCAGCTTATTTTACAACTCATTTAGAAACTGCAATGGTAAAACTACTTTAATTTTAGAACTCATATCAGTCCCTTTTTCAAGTGACAAAGCTGATCCAGCAGTCATTAAAGGGCAGTGTTTTGTTGCTTACTGGGGTCTGTATTTGATGATATCCTGGCTTCATGTCCCTGAGCTTGGCAAAAGTATTAATTCTTATAATCTGAAAGCAGCCTGCCTCTCTGGTACAATTACATTCTGAAAAGCAGAAAAGCTTATATAGTTCTTCTTTATAACTGTAAAAGAGGTCATAAACATGAAATATGGATACATAGATCCGAYTCTCAACCTACCATCTACTTATTTGTGCATTGTATTCTCTTAGGGCAAAACACTGTCAAAAGTGATGGCTGCCTTTGAGAACTTCATCTTTAACCCCCAGGGCCAGGCACATACAGCAAGGGTTGCCAACCTCCATGGCAGCCCAGGGTGATCTTGGACCTTTAAAATGTCTCTAATCAGACCATTGTTGAAATCAGCATCCTTAGCCCATGATTCCTCCCTCTTTAAAGTGAAAATAATGGGATTTCTAACTCTATAGTGAGTTTGGTGTCTGCTAGTCATGAGGGTTATTTTTTTATAAAAGCACRAGTTAATTTTTAAAAATTGTGGAATTCCATTTCAGAAGCAGAACAATTATCTTGAATGTGGGTAACTGATGCAAAGTCAGCCATTGCCAGCTTAAATTCTTACATTAGAAAAAAGAAAGRAGCAGAGTATGTGCTGTTTTCAACTAATATTTGCCTGAAGAGCACAGAGAAACCACAACTGCTCACCCTTCAGCAAAGAAGTTTGCACCCAATTTGTATGTATAAACAAAAGCGATCTCTGTTTCTGTAGGAAGTATAGGGCGCTACTTTGTGATATGTGCACAGCTCCATGCACAGTCTATATGACTGTTCATACTGTAGAAATAATCTCCTTTCTGTTTTTTAAGGTGCATACGATTTGTGCTCTGCTGTAGCGGAATTGTGCAATGCTGGCATAAATAATCTGTTCTGACAACCCCTCAGGGAGTAACTCCTGTTGATAGGAAGTGTGASTGTTATCCCAGGATGATCTGATGCACTGGTAACTGCACTGTAACAATGGAACCATGAGATGGGCCTCGAGTTCTTCACGACTTTGGTGGGCAGGGTCAGCTGGGTTGGCAAGGTAATGCAGCTCAACTTCAAAAGGGAAGGCAATGAAGGTAATAGTCACTGTACAGGACCATCTGTTAGACAGACAAAATTCCCTATGTTTTARGAAAACCTTTGGTAAGAGAAGTCCTGAACTTTAAGTGAAATTTTCGTAATTTTTCTTTTCATTTCTTACTTTGCTCTACATGCCATGTGTAACAACAATCTGCTGTCACACCATTGGTGCTACATGCATACATCAGTAAGAAATCACATTTCAATGATGTTGACTCATAGCCATTTAGAAGGGAAGACTCATTAAGGGAGTGCCCATTAGCCACACTGTCCAAATAAGATTGTTCTTTATGTTTTGCAACCTGGATGTGAGCAGCTATCGCTCTTTCCTGCTGCTCTTGGCAGCGTCCTTCAATAGGTGGACAGACAGAAGTTCTGAAAATCTTGTTCTCCTGGCCTTTGTCTGCACCAAGCACACACACATCAGCTAATGAGGTGTACACATTTCTTACCTGTATTTAGGTATTGCAAGAAATCTGTTTGGCTCTCTGCCAGGTTCTGATACATGGTTCTGGCTGTTCACAAAGACAAGAGTTTCTGAATATTTTGTATAATCCTTTGGTTACCTCAGCTCAGCTTTACAGTTGGAATTATGTTAGGCAATACACAGGAACATTTTAGAGCACTGAATACTGCATCAAAAYGCTGCAGCCTTATGGCACAAACTGCTGCAGGCACGTGATTTGAATGTGCTAAAAAGTGTTACAGTTTTTATTGGTTTGAGTATATTCTATCCATTCCGTACCAGTTTCCTCCAGACAATATAAAGCCAGTAAAAATAACAAACTCTGTACTCCAGATAATTCACCAGATGTGCCATCATCCTCCTGCCTGATAGGTGATACAGTGCCACACAAATCAAATCTTAATGATCTTGTCAGCATGGCCTTACTAAAGCTGTAATTTCTTATTTGTTTCAGCTTCACTTCTATCTGACATACATTTGAGCACAAAGAAATCTCGTATTTACCAGTGCAGCTGTTTTCTACCTCCTTCCCCATCTGCAGCCCCCCAGGGACATCATTCTAATAGTCTCTTGTGTAAACAGCAGTTGGCAAAAATCCTGAAGTCYGTTCTACAGCAGATACGACATCACTGTGACACATATAATTTTTTTCTTCAAAAAATTATTTCYTCCAGGTAATGCCCACCAGGGAAACTGAGCGAGCTGAGGGTGCTCCTGGGGGGCCTTATTCATCCATGGCTGTAGACAGCATCAGTCTGTGTTGGCGGCAGGGAGAGCAGGTGTGGAGTTACAGGCTGAGGCTGGCCCTACCCATGTTGGTCCCCAGGAGAGGCCCAGTGGTCCCTGTTGCTCTCTGGGGACTTGCTAATGAGATTTGCCAAATGCAAGACCTGTGCAGTTGATCCTGACTCGATGCTTTCCCAGCTAGAGGAAAACCACATGTGGAAGGGCTGAGGCTGGGCAGCAGCGCTGTCTCTCAGTGAAGACTTGTCTGGCAGCAGCTCCCCCAGGATAGGGCTGGGTCCCAGCTGCAGCCTCCCCATTGGCAGTGTCTGGGCACTTCTGGGCTGCACTGACTCTGCATCATTCCCAAGCCCTGGCAGCAGACCTCATGGCAGTAGGAACTTCTCAGGATCTTTAYAGAATGGGCACAATTTATACAGCTGGTTTGCACAAATGTGATGGTTTCTAGTGTATTCTTTCAATCTGTGTCAAAATCTAAAGTTTCCAATACCACTGAAAAGGAAAATGCCACCCAATCAGCAATTTGCTCCTTATCACAGCTGATTAGTCTCAGTACCCAAAAGTCAAGTTTCAGTCTATTTAGTCTTGGATGCCTTTTCAACTTCAGATAAACCAGAGCTTTTTATACTTAATAGCTTTTAGAAACTACCTGCRATTAAATATGATACTTTGAATTCATTTCAAAATACCTGACTTGCTGTGATACACTTCCAAAGATAATGTCGTTAGGGTTTTTCTTTCTGTGACAGTACCTGGCAACAAAATGCTGAAATTTTCTTCTCCTAAGTGACTCCYACTGAAACAAATGGAGCAATAATCTTTTATGTTCCAGTCAGTGCTTGAGCCTGGCCCATGTGAGTGGTCGTTTGATGTCATTCATGAGAATAATCAGTTGTCAGTATTGACAAAATTTGAATAAACTTGGTTGTTTTTTTTTAATCTGGAATGTCAGCAAAAGGTTTTGTGATCAAAATGTACACCTCTTCACCTGCAGATATGCTGCGTGTCACCATCTTTAGTTGCAATGAGCTGTCAGAATCTAGCCCTCATTGGCAATATCAGGTGAAGAGATAAAGCTGTAACTGTCCTGAAAGTCCTGCTGATGTAAGGACCAACATCCCTGATTACATCAAGAGAAGGAAAAATTCTCCTGTTCTGAAGAAAAGGATGGTGAAAGCAAGAACCTAAAGAGCAATGTCATAGTAAATTAAAGCCAACAGTCATAGTATTCAACTTTTAAAGTTTTTGAAGGTTAGTTCAGGCAAGTCTTCCACTACCTCTACAGTCATAGCTAAGTTGAAATGCTCTCAGCCGACAAAGCAGTCCTTAATCAGTATCAGGAAGTAAAGTTGCAGGAGAGAAGTCAKGTGAGTAGTAGGTAGATTTGCAAATACCCATTTCAAAATAGAAATGGGTAGGAAAAACCWCTTTCTTTTGGCTGACTTATGCTTGAAGTTTCCATCTGGGTTTGGATTTGCGTATATAAAAAAGCAGAGTTAATGTTTTCCAAATATCCCAGTGGTCCTAATGTTTAACCTTTTTTTGATGGGTAAATACAGCTCTGACTACACGGTGTCCACTGTAGCAGCATGGTAAAGACARGTTGTTGGTGACTAATTAACACCAATTTGCAGAACTTTTGGGGCCACTAAAGCAAGCAGAAAACTAAATCCCACCTTATATTTGGAGAAAAGGGTCCAGAGCATGCCTCCAGTGTGGCATTAACTTCCCACAGATATTTTCTTTGGTGGAAAATATCTGGAAGTTAAATGTTCTACATGCAATCACCGGATGACAAACAAGTCTAAATTTTCCAATTGAAAAGCATCAATTTTTCCAAATACTTTACTTTCTTGTTGAAAAAAAAACCAATGTACACATACCCACCGCACCCACCCCCCCCCAAAAAAAAAAAAAAATCACAAAATCACCAAAACCAGGAGAGCTTCAATCTGTGCTCTGGTCTTATCAGAAATTAAACTTTGTAAAAATAACACCAGAAAGAAGTCTGAAAATCATTTGACATGTTAATTGAAGACTAGCAACAGGATCCAAGATGTCAGTCCAGCTTGACTGCATTGACACAGCTGATATGTTATTTGTGGTTTATAGAATGGTATTTTTAGGTTTTTTTCTCCATTTTTCAGTCTCTCCTTTAAGCATGGGTTATGCTGGCAGCCTCTGTGAAGTTGTTGCTTTTTCAAATTTAGAAAAATTATTTGAGATTTAATGTTTGATTTTTTTACTTTTGCTTCCTTTCAGACATAGTCATCCTCAAAWAAATAATTTTCTGTTAACAATGTTACATTGGTTTCTGTCATAACATACTACATCTAACAAATTGCATCTGTCCTGACATCAACWTTAAAATGTAACTCTAATGCAGCAGCTCTTCCATTGATTTTCCTCCTAGTTTATATCTGCATTTGCTCCACCCCTGGTGCACACTGAACATTGAAAGCATCATCTTATGAAAGCTTAAAGAAGCCTTATTTATCACATTTCTTCTGTCTGTAAAATTTTTAATCTTCAACAACTGATGCTTTTCTAATCCATTTCTTACATGCCTTGAGATGGATGGCTCATCTCTCAGACACAGTTCTCATTGTGTTTTGAATTGGATCATTTAAGGAGAACCGGTTAAATCCCTAAAAGCCTTTATTGGCACATACTATCATTTCTACTATATTCAGAAGTTTTATTTTCTTCCYGGCATTTTGGGTAATCCTAGTGGCAGAAAGTCTTGTTAGTAGAAGACTGCACGGCAGAAAGCAAGGCCAGGGCCCACACATCACAGACAGCAGGACCATCTACCGAGGTACCAAAGGTACATATTAGCAAGAGCATTTATCAACATTCCCTATGAGAAGAGCTCATAGGTGATCCCACTATCAATTTAAAGCTAATCTAACAGTTTCCAGAAGAGTGGCAGAAGCACCACATTTTTCTGTGCTCCTGGAAAGTAAAGCAATTCAGGGTTTCAGATTTCTTCCTACCTCCTCACCAGGGCAAGTCAAATCTTTGATCTCTGAGTGGGAAGAATGCAGATTTTATRGTGTGACAGTTTCTCTGAAGACTTGAGTGCTGACTTTCTTTTCAGTATTGGCCTGAATCCATTAAACCATACATGAATGCACAATRCTAGAAAATTTCCACTGCAGTCTATTCATTAAAACTGCAGTCTGTTCTGTGGCTCAATCAGTGCAGAAAGATTGAAGTCAACAATTTCTTCCRTTGTTTTGGTCAATAAATCTGCTGGTCCAGATTCATTCCTGGTATAATTCCAATGCTGCAATGTGGATRGATGCTGCATTTTTTTTTTCTCCCTGAATTAAATTGTCTAACCAAAAAGATGACGAATCTCCTTGCTTAAGCAGGGTTGAAAATCTCATTGAAGAAAGACAAATTGAAAAACTTTAATTTAAAATTTGCTGCAGGTTTGCTGGCAACTGATTGTTAAGTCTGTTTATTCCATGTTAAGACAATAATTATAAATCCAAGTGAAAGACAAGATCAGTAAAATAATGCTACTTAGAATCATTTATTTTTTCAGCTACACCTTTCAGCGCTTCTGGGCAGTGCATGGGCTGTCAACAACTGTATGATGACTTGGGCATATGAAGAAATGATAATGAGTGAGAACTGCCCGAGTGAAACACTCCTCTATTCTTCTGTTTTATTATTACATTGCCTTTGGCTTTAAGACCCAGGCAGAGCCAGCTGGAGCGGGCATGCAAATTTACAGATGTTAACACACGCCTTTGGCATTTTCTTTCACCAGAGTCCGGGATATCATCTGCAGTCTCCTAAGGGCTGGTGTGCACTTTGGAGATGAAAGACAAAACTCACTGGAGGGTCCAGTGTACTGCTTAATAACCTAGGACATTGTGCTTTAGGAAGTATACTCGGATTATTTTTTGTTTCCGTGAAAAGATGTGAAAGACGCTGTCTTCGTTGCTGACGGACGGAGCGCGGTGGAACTGTCACCGCTAGGTGGCACGAACCTGATGCAGCAGAAAAAGTCTCAGTAAGTGCTGAAACATTTAGGGTTTTGCTGAACAGCTGCCATCCAGTAAGTGAAAAGACTACCACAGCCACACCATCACGCTGGCCATCAACACAGGACTTGTCTGGAGAGCCCACTTCATTCTGGTTTGCGGAACAGTCTTCTGGATAACTGGGGAAGGAGGATGTGTTTGGAACAGAACCTCACTTTTGCCTCCTACCCCTAAGCAAAACCAAAGTCTGTTGCTAATAAGTAAGGGTTTCTTCTCTATTTCTGCAGCATTTAAAGTATTTAAAGCACACTTTCATCACCCCCCCCCCCCCCCCTCCCCCACTAAGAGTTGCAGTGATGTGGACAGGCAGTACCACATCAAAAGATGAGGTCAGCTGGCTGCCATTGTAGTCCCATTCCCTTTGGCTGTGGCCACACAGCTCATTCAGTGCAACCTTGTGTTTAGGCTCCAAGGTTGTAAAGTGAAGTAGCTCAGCAGSGCTTTGCCCCCAGGGCAGCACTGACCCTGCACTGCAGCTCGGGGGAGAGCTGCTCTCATGGTGTCCTCTGAGCAGCCTGTCAATCTAGAAGACTCCAAATGACGACTCTCCAAACACGTATTAGAGATCCCAAGATAATTCCAGTTACAACAAGTGATCCTCGAGATTTCTKTAGGGTATGCATTCTAATATACTGCTGATTTCTTCTTCAGATTTGCTAGTTACTAATCCATTCCTTTAAGCAGCATTTCTAGATAAATATGGTAATTGATCTCTCCTAAAWTACAGGAAAGCCTTGCTATTTACGACAGAGGAGACTAAGAGCCATAGAAATATATTTTGGTTAGGTTTGCGAGTCTTGATTAAGGTTTTGTAACAATTTATTTCTACAGCATTATAGATGTAGAAAGCACTTTAAAGACAGAGAATATGTGCTTTAAATGTGGTATCATATATGCAGAAGGCACTCAAAATAAAGAAAATGGAAGGTCCTTGTACTAGAGCACCTATGCTTTAAATGAGATTAAGTGCAGGATAAGATGACAATAAACAAAGGGCTGGATGAAAAGCTGGCAGTGGTGAACAGKCAGACTTAATAATATGACCATATCTTATTTCCTCCTCAGATTTTTTTAATACAGTAAATTTATTGTAATAGGATTTCTGGACAGCATCCACTTGAAAGCCTGCACAGAGTTTAGCAATAGAAGATTGAAAAAAATATTGAGGCATGTCAAAAGATTTTAAGGAAGTCTGAGGCTGCAGGAAGAAAAAAGATCAGACTGTTCCTTTGAAAATAGGTTGAACAATTCCCGTTTCTTACACAGACAGTATGCTTTAATATATTATTCTAAGTTCCTGAGTCATTTGTGTCAAATGTGAATTTGGTTTGGTTTCCTGGAAGTGTGATGCTACACCCAGACACTACAATCATGGAGGTCATGCACATGAAGCCAGTCAGAAAGTGCAAGGGTAAGAAAGAGTTTTTTACAGGAAACTTGATTTTTGGCAGGAAACAAAGTAAGTTCTCAATTTTGGCCAATGAGGTAAGAAACGGGGGAAGTACTCTTTTATGTATAACAGAGGAAAGCAAACTATTTCTGAGAAAAAATTCAGTTTGCTAAAACCTGAGTTTTCATTAGCACAAGTTTAAGTCATAACTCTCAAACATTTCTAAGGCATTTTGTCTATTCTCACACTGCAAGTCCCTGCCCAAAAAGGACTACAGTTTATTTGCACTTGTCAATTACATGCCATTTTTTAACAGATTTATTGTGGACACTTAGAAACCCAGAAGCTTGAAGCTTGTACAGGATAGGAGCTTGTTCAAGAGCCTTTGCTTTGAGCAGGCTTTCAGCTCAGGTAGAAGTGTTTCACCATCCTGTTCCCCTGCCTGTGGAGCCGGAGTTTGGTCTCACCCTAATTCCCATTGGAAGTACCCACCTTTTGTGAGGCACCTGGTTCCCTGGTCGCACGGCAGTGACAGGGACACAACTGATGCAGGGACAGCCCAGGGAGCAAACCTTGAAACAGTATCTGTCTGCAAAGGCAGAGTGAATTACTGGGACTCAGTATTTGCCAAATGAATAAAATCTGAAAGAAAAAAAAACCTCCCAGTTCACATCAGGGATGCACAAAACTCTGCAAATTCAAAACATCYAATATTCACACTCTTCCTTTCTAAAGAGAGGCAGGAATTTGGACTGTTTCAAAGACAATTGATGTGTGCTATTTTTGAGATCAAAAGAAAGTCAAAGAGAGGCACTCCTTGTGTCCAGACCCTGGAAAGTGTAGCCCTGGAGTTCCTCACAAAAATCTGCTTTTCCCCTTTCCAGTCCTGCCCTTCACATGCCCCAGCCCAGAGTGCAAAAAGATACATTTCTTCTCCGTTTTCCTGAGGGAAATGGCRTATTTGTTAGTGTTAGTCCTGTTACATTGGATCTGTGTTACAATCAAAGAAACTCATTTTGACCAAAACTTCCTGGGACAATCGCTGGGCTTATTAGATCTKTTTCTCTTTGTCTATTACAGCTAAAAATCTATTTAGACATCAGCCACTGGGAATCTGCTGTCCTAGAAGAAGGAGTAGGATTATTAGTATTTTATATGCCTGAAGTGTTTTCTTAGGCCAAAACACTGCATGATAGTGCTGTTTGAGGTGCTACACCAAATATCAGGACATTTCCATTAACTGCGAGTGTGCTGGATCAATATTCAAATACAGTAATTTGTTCTCTGTGATACCACCAAGCATCTAAAAACCGTCTCTAAAACCTGGGTGGTTAATGTGAACCAGGCATTTTWAAATAGATCAGCTGGCCCACCCATGATTATAAGCCTGAACATAAGGGAGCATGTTTTACAAGGTCAATTCCAATTAAAGCTCCTCTCCCAACCCAAATATCTTTAATCTCCACAGACTACTTGTATGCATCATTTCACTTATGCAAGTCTGTTTTGTGATTGCTTCCAATTACTTCCCTGCCCACGTAGCTTTCTCACCCTCATCCGTCATGGTTAGGAGTACACGCACAGGGATGTGAGTGGCCCTAGAGTACTACAGCTGCTTTCCTCAGGTGCTCCTTTGTAGGGCAGCCTTCACGATGTGATTTAATACTTGAGAACAAGCTGGCGTGTGGGGGAAGGGGAAAGAACTTCTCAGATGATGATGCCTAGTAGCTAATTTCCTGCTATTTTAGTTACAATTTTTAGGTTTTTTTCTCCACAATATATTCACAAGCATAAAGTTGTAGAGTTAATAAAAAGAGCACAGGAGAGGGGGTTTTGATAGCAAAAATAGAATGAGATTTTAGTCTTAGACATGGATTAGTGTCAAAACTCCTGATCTTTACTGGCGGAAGGCTCAAATGTCGAGGGTAGATCTTGATCTTAATTCTCTGCATGGAAATCTGAAGTAGCTCCACACTTTGTCAAATGTTTAGTTGGAAACCCCACTGAGAGCATAGTGTGAATTAAAGGGCACAGTCCAGGTCCAAGAATGCGAAATTTGTTCCACCCCTTGGTGCAGCAGAAGAGGAAATGTGGGGAGGGAGATGGCCAAGYCTGTGGTGCTCCCATCCCATCTGTCATCCAGTCCAGTGGGACACTTGCTCCTCAAGAGGGCAGAGCAGCCTTCGGGCTATAACTGGCTTTTCTAAGACATCGCTGCTCAGCTTGGGTGTGCCCAAAAATCAGACTCAGTGGAATTACATCAGTGTGCATGAGAGCAAATTATGGCCCTGGCTCTTTAGTTTCATTGTTTTGTGTTGATGATGCAATATGACTAATTTGTTAGGAGTAATAGTGCTTCACTCAAATACGCCACTCTCAGAAAYAGATTCCTTGCAATCTCGTTAAAGTTAACCATTTTAGTAAAACAAAGGCATTTGCCATAGYTCCTGAGAGCAAAATTTCTTTAAAGTAACACATACTCCTTTCAAACTATATCATTTCGCTAGTGTATTAAATAAAAATATTAGGTGTATCACACCTCATTTGAATGGTGGTTTTGGACRTACCATTTTACCACGGCCTCAAAAAAATCTGAAAACGTATTTTTTAACAGAAGTTATCTCATTTTAAACAGACATTCCCTCCAGCACTGAGGCCTGGAGTTTGTTGGTGTGGGACTGTCACTGCACAGTAGGCTGGYGGTGCAAATACCTTGAATTAAAGATCTGAATTAAAGAAAGCAAATTCTTATCGGAAAGGAGATCCCAAGCATATACAGTACATTTTTAATCAGTGTCCATAAACACAACTGATGGTAAAGGAATCCTGCCTTTGAACTGATTGCTCTGAACTGATTTGGTTTTAATTGAGTTCAGATGTAAATAATGTTTTATTAAGTATGGAGTACTATATAAATAATTGGYGTTTGTGTGCTCCCGATTGGGATTGGGGGAATTTTGAAATTYCTTTTCTACTTCCCTCTGACTATTTTGTCAAATACATGAATTTCTAGCAATTTTTTCTTTTGTGGCATAGGAAGATGAGAGTATTTATATTTTTTCCTCTCACCAAAATACAAGAGGCCAGAAAGGGTTTACATGTGAATGTCCTCCTACAGGTTCCATGATTTCTACAGATAGAACAAATCTATCCCTAAGTGTTAAGCATCAGTTTCTTAGGAAAGCTGGTGATTGGAAGAAGATGAGTAAGAATGTCATAAAATGGCAAATGGCCTGGAACAATATTCACTTCAAGACAGAAGGAATTCCTTTGAATATGGAAATAGTTTTGGGAATGAGTTTTTTCTCTTGCAACAGTTAATATGAAAACTCTGCTTCACTGCTTCCCATCATTTTTCATTTTGAAAATTTTCTAAGGTCATATTAAAAAACAAGAGGTACTATGAAAGATACCCTGCTAATTTGGTATAATAACTACATATGCCTGCACAATTAATTTAGGTTTGAGGAGAAAAAGAACAAGTAAATACATTTCAATGAAACAATATAGCATTAATTCTAATCAAAATTTGCTGCATTGAGCATGTATTTTGTACTCCTTACAGAAGATCTCCCAAGTAGGTCTGATCTCTGCTGGAGTCCCTACAATRAGTAAATTAGCAGGCAAACTGTACCTGAAGTGTTATCCCCAAAAAGCACACTTGATTGGAGACTGTGTCTGTGCTTACTTTCTGCAGGAGCTGCCCGTATCCTGAGGAATCAGTAGTTATACTTGCTATGACTAAGGCAGACCTTTGGAGCAGATGTTTGTATTGATCTGATTTCGAGGACACACATCACTGTAGTGTCCAAGTCACCTTAGGCAGCACATTTCAGGACTATGTATGAAGAATATTGATTTTTGGATTCCTGTTTCTAAATGGAGAAAATGCAACATCTGCATCTTTCTTCTCCCTGAACTTGCACCTGGTATTTCCAATTCTTTCCATGCAGACTGGCTATAAAGCATTTTCTTGTATCATACCTCTGCATGTTTCTAGTGCTTGATCCCACAGAAGTCAACAGAATGGTCTTCATGTGGACAAGAACAAACTTTGAAGATGTAGATTCAGACCAAGGTGAAGGAGATGGCATACACTACTTCTGCTTCACACTTCCATACTGAAAGCCTTTTTCCACTAGTGAACAGTGTGTAGATAAAAACAGATGTCCAGATAAAAACATTTTGGAAGAAGCTATGCTGTTGCAAAGGATCAGAAAGAAAATGTCTGTCCCTCATACATTACCCCTAGAAGCTCATTCCTAACTGATTCCTTGATGAGGAAGTGCAGCATCATCATAGAAATAGAGAACAGAGTGAAAAGAAATAGAATGGTCCAGTGAGAAGAAAGAAGAWGTATCACAGCCTAATCAATTAGATCTCAAGGCAGAAACAAAGGCTTATGCTATTATTGGTACCCTYGTCACCTTGGGCATTGATTTTTGAGCAGGTTTACCTGAAACTTATTTCTTCACACATTCTTGCAAGAGCACCTTGCAAACATGACCACAGTATGCAATAATTAGCAGTAAGTTGTGGTGTGRAGGCTGTTGTTATGTGATGGTGCCCAGTGGCACATGTGAACTAAGATGGCCATTGCAAGGAGTGAACATTGCACGTGGCCCGGTGTGACACTCTGTGCTCTGGTTTTTTGAGCAACACAGGAGTGCCCAGACTAAATGAAATCCAAAGTGTGGGCCCYGCTCACCACACAGAGGCATATAGCATATTTAAACTTATGTCTCAAATTTTTATCCAAACTGCTCATCTAAGCTACACTGATGGATATGGGGTACTTGCATTAAAATCTTCACCTCATTGACAAATAATAGKCTATTTTAAAAGTCTTGCAATTGTAGCACTTCAGTTAGATGACGTATGACTAAGTCAGGTGATTATGGAGAGAGAGTCTTTATATTAATTGATTAGTTTTGTTCTCTATTAGTATAGGAAACCCATCCACTATGCTTCAGCTAGACATATGGAAGGTTTTAAAAGTGCCTTTGCCATTGGGATCTAATACGAAATCTATTGCAACATAAAGTACTTTCATAAAATCTTGCCCTGCTTATCACAGTGACATTAGGAAATCAGCGGGATTGTTTTTGTGAGCAAAAGGTGCAGAATTTGGCCCAGCTTTTGATACATTGCCAGAATGGATCTATGCAAGTGCTGCTGTGCTGAATTCTGTTTGTAACTAAATGCAAGTTGCTTTCTATGGGAACTTGAATAGTACCCTGTGTATTATTTACATGTGTTGAAAGAGGAACTGATGTACAATAGGAGCCAGTACAGAACTAACTGTGGAAGGYTATTAAGACATATACACATTAAATTCATTAGGTGAATTTATCTTTAGTATAAGTCCAGATGACTGTGTATCCCTTTTACATCCTCCAGAGCTTGTAAATTATCTATTTGATTTAAAAAAAAAAAAAATTAAAAAGGCTGAAACTATAAAATTATTTGTCTTTCAAAAACAAAGCAAATTTCATTACAACCTAACACAACTCAAGGGCCATGGAGGCTGCCTCTGTAGCTCAGTGGTTTCAGCAGTAGAAGACCCACACCAAATCACACCTTCAAGCTGCATATCCTGCCTTCCCAGCTGAGTGCCTTTAATTAAGGCAGAGTTACTCTGTGTGTGAGGAAACCTCTGCAGCAGAAGAGGCAGTGCCGTAAAATAAGTTGGAACCTGGTGTGCTGCTGATCTCCAGCAGAGGATGTGTGGAGTCAATATCCTCAGGCAGCAGAAGACATCCAGCCTGGATTCACCACATCTTATGAATGTTTCTCTTCAGGAAAAAGAAAGGAAGCAGAGTTCTGGCAGCAAGAAATCCTGAGCAGAGACACATGTACCACAGAATCCATTAGGAGGACAGACTCCCTATCTGCAGTAGATTTTACAGCTCTCCTGGCCAGGTATGTTATTGTCCCTCAGCTCCATGAACTGCCGTAGCTCAGAGCTGTGACTCCAGTAAGTGACAGCAGATAATTTATGAAGCRTTCCATCTTGGCCTGTAGCGGGGATTTTTCCATACTGCAGTGAAAGTCAAAACTCACTTCTAATGAGAGCACCACAGACCTCCCAGCTGAACAAAGTCATCTGCACCAGTGCTTGCTCTACCCTGGCATCACACTTCCACACTCATCTTCCCCACAGTTCGAGCAGGAAGCACCCTCAGGGTGCCAGCAAACCACCATCTTCTTCTAGCTCCCTTTCCTCTTCTCAAACACTGTTTGCTACATKACATTCAAAAACAAAACAGGCAGGAGCACTCTGGCTGATTATGCTCTATCCCACCGGCTTTTGACGTCTTTTCACTTGGAAAACAATGAGATACTCACTGTGGCTGGGAAACTGGGACCTGCTGAGTGAGTTACACAGCAATTATATCTATTTCAGGATAATTCAGACACACCACATTACTCCTGCTGTACCATTGATTTTACTRCAATTAAATCCTGGAGGATTCAGAAATGTCAAATATCAATTAAAACAAAACCAACCAAAAAAACCCTCAGACATTCACAAAATTGATGCTTTTTGGAGATACTTTAGCAACACTTTTGCCCTCTTCTGCTTTTGATCACCAGCTCAMATGAACTTCAAACTGAAATCTTCCTCTCGTAGTATAAGAATGTCAGCCAAAAAGGCTGAAAATCACTAATATTTCAACCTTAGCAGATAATTTTTTACACAATAGCCAAGGAGAAATAGGTGTGCAGTGCCAACACAGGTCAAGGACAACATGCTAGGTAAAAATATAATTCATAATGGGAGATCCTTCTCAGGAGTCAAACAAGTTTTGACACAGAGAGAAAAGTAAGATAGAACAGCTGGTGCATTTCTGTCTCTCCTTGCTAGAGCTAGTGTCTGAGCTCTGTGGACCATCTGTGGTGACTGGGGCTTGTCTATGGACTTGATGCAAAAGGCCATGCTGGCTGATGCTGAAGCCAGGCTCTGGGCTGGAGGTTCCCATAGTCCTGTTCTGACTTGCCTGTGTTGGGTGAGCATGTCACCCAGACCCTTCACTGGGAATTAGATCTGTTTGTTGTGTTAACTCACCCAAGTTAACATTACACCAATACCACTATCTTGCTCACACAGGAGAATTTGTGTTTGCTTCCAATGCACAGGTGCAATCCATCACTCACATCTTAGGAACTTCTCCTCTCTTCTGCTCCTGTAGGGGAGAAAGAAACAGTATTTTCATTAAGGAYGTGTTAAACATCACTGATTAGGCCTGAGAGATCTAGAGAGTGAACATTTAAAATATGATGCTCATTTTGTTAGACACTGTTTGAAAACCAATGGTTTACTACCTGTGYTTGTTGTTTTCTCATTTAATTAGGTACTTAGCTCGACATTCCAGTGTCAACAGAGCCAATAAATATTTAAATAAGATTGGCATGCTTATTTCTTCATTGCTTTGCTATAGGACAAGGAGATAATTTAGTGTCTGTCTTTCCATTTAATATTTTATAGTGAAGCAAAGGAGTCAAATGATTTCAATTGTCCATGTGTGTGTTGAAAAGAGGGATGGTAGAAAGAAAGGCAACGGGAGGCTAAAACACTTTGTCTCTGCGTTATATGGGAGCTGGATTATCACAAATTGATGTCCTAGGTAAAATAAAACAAGAGTTGCCCGAGGCTTTCTCTGCTCCCTCAAGGATATGCAGCGTCTCCACTGCTACATAGAACTGCAGTGACAGGGGAGTTTTCWGCTCTGGCAGGCAGAAACTTACCTACCAGCCACTTCTGCTAGCACCCAGGGGACATCCAACTGCATTTTCCTGGGCCAGCATAGGGTAGCCTGAGAACTCCAGCAACACCTTCCAGCAGTGCAGTTACTCTCCACACTCTAATATCCTTAGGYTAATCTTCCACATGCCAGTGGGCTCATCATTGCATCCCTTACGCACTTGCAGTCATTGCCCTTTAAAGATTTTCCTTCTGACCAYGAGATCTAGAGATATGGATCAGCTTATGTTCAGATGCAATCAYGCAGCTTGCAGACAGAGAGACTGAGATTTACACCCGGTAGAGCCACAACGTCTAGCATGGGCAGAGTTGGGAGCATTTGCTGCGCATCTGTTTCACAGAGGGTGAGACGTACCCCAGCTATGAACAGAAAGTACAGGCAGCAGCMCTGGCCGGCCTCTGCCAGGCCAGACTCCTTCCTTCATTCCCCTGGCACACTGAAAGATTGGGAATGGAAGACTGCTTCAGATGTAAAGCAYCCATTTGTATTTAATAGCTAGCATTGATTTCCAATTTCATATCTGCTGAACAGTAGCCACTGGCCACATTAAAATTCATCATMGTCTTCACTGCACCTTCCAGTTCAGGCTCTACCATCACCCTTAATGAATCAATCTATGTCAGCATATGATGTATATTTTTTTAAACTGTTCTCAGTGACTTTATGAAATTAAATCAGCTGGACTCTGAACAGCCTGATTTTAGTTTGTGGGGATACAAGGAAAATGTAAATATAAAACACCCATTTCAATGACATGTTCAACCTGTATTGAAAAACTTGGTATTAGACTACTCTCTATTCTTAAACCATGCATGTTTGATTCATGATAACAGTATTTATCCATCATCGTGAAGCTTTACTGCTCCTTGAAGCAATGTGGAAAACTCTGATCATCTGTGTTATTCTTTGGYAGTATTTAGGTGCATCTCTCTGTGTGGGTCCCCCTTCACCCACACCATGAGCATGCACCAGTGCAATCTGGGTATTTTGGAAGGACCAAGGGATCCCAGGTTTATYCCTTCAGCAAAGGCAAACAAATATTTTATTTCATGTCTCTGTGGCCTTGTATCCAGCCTTTAGGGTTTGTTTCTGTGTGAAAGGGTTGCAGATCTTGCTATCCAGTGGCCTTGCTGGTAGCACCAGCGGAGCACTGGAAATATCAGGGATACAGAAGAAGGTGACCTGGGGCTTTTCCAGCCCTCAAAAAGAAATGTGGCATCTTTGGCCCAGGGATCAATAGAGGCTGCTGCTCGCTTTGTTTTGCATGACCTGGAACCACCCTACTCTTTTCACCTCGTTACAGGGCACCACCGAAGTGCATATCAATGTGTGGTCTCCTCAAAGGCTTGTGCAGCCCTGTGTAAGGAAAAGGCACAAATCTWCATTGCAAAGGATTGTGAAAGACTCTGACAACTGACAGCAGCAAATTCACTTGGTTGCTTGGTGCCAGATGTAAATGAGGGCTTTTGTTTGCAGAAGGGCAACTCTACTTGTATCATGTTCTCCTTCAAGGATTAATTCTCCCTAGACCTAATGTTAGCACAGTGAGTCCAGAGATATTACCCATCAATTAAAAATTCAATAAAAATAAGCTGTCATTACCATAATCCTTCGAAATTGGAAACATGGAGTCAGGAGCTGTACCATCCTGGCCTGTGACAAAAGCTCCAAAGACTGCTGGTTGTGGTGTTAATTGATTGGTGTCATTTATAAGTAATCTAACAGTCCTGAATAATTTATTTTSCTGTGGCATGTGCTGAAAATATACAGCTGCACAGATATCTGCACAGCTTCAGAAGAAATGGTGCTAAACAGGATGTAAGTCAAAGATTAGGATTCAGTGATCTCCTTAGGAGCACTTTATCATATGCTCTGGTCTCCAGTGCTTTTATTACAGCAGAAGGGTATAGATCTGACAATAGGAATGTATAGACCTGGGTGGTCAACACATAGAGRCTCGATATTCTCTTTCACAGCAGATTACCCATAATGAACTCTAAAAGCGAGGAAGGTGGATGCCAAGCAGGAAATCCACAGCACTGAGGACAGCCCTGCCGAGCCACAATAAAAATTGACCGCTGTGTTTCCACAATGAGGATGCTGATGATGGGAAAAAGTCTAACGATTTATTCTCTCTCCAGCCAAAATTGGATAGAAATTCTTGCTGTTGACTGAGCAGGTTTTCCAGGGGTCACCTWGTGGGGAGTGACTCTCATCAACCCACACTGTTTTTACAACTGCAGAATAGCCCCAGCTGATACACGTTGAAATCCAGAGGAACCACCCCAGAGATCCCGAAGGATTGAAGAGGCTGGCAGCCAAAGCCAAATCTCTTCCCTTATGGATGCACAAACGAAAAGTGAGCTCCTATTTGCTCAGGCAAAGCTGCCACTACAGTCAAAGGCTGATGACCTGGGCCTGTTTCAAGCCCACATCACTCCTCACCCAGGATGAATCCCACTGCCACAGGCCCAACCCTGCTACTTTTCACTTCTCTGAAGGGCAGAAAGCTTTTCCCTAATTTCCATTTTGCTAGGATGATTAACTGCATTTCTGGGAATTCTTTGAAAAATTGTTTATGTGCATTGTAACTGAAGCCTAATCCCATGCATGTTTGCAAAAGAACACGGAACTCAACCCCAAAACACACATGATGAAAGGATGGACTCCTTACAACATCATTTCTGTGCTGTTGTATCAGATTTTAAAAGCAAAGAATTATATTCTTAAAACCAAATTCATGTGGCTAGCTTAAAATTGCATTTGTACAAAACATTTGTATTTTAACAAGTGTGGCAGGGAGGGGTATTTCTTTCTGAACATTAGCTTTTGAAGTGAAGTGATCATGCGGAAATCCTAACTTTCACAAAGTTTTTCGTTCTTCAATCTGGTCTTGGAACAGAGCCTAAAAATACAACCAAATATAGCTAAATGCCTCAGAAACTAGAATGGCAGGGAAAAAAAAACATGCAAACTTTTATTTTAAAACTCTTCTTTTTTTCTCTCCCTCCTGWCTTTGACCCTGTTTTGGGGCCCAGAGGGTGATCCTACTAACCTGAGTACAATGAGCTCTCCGTGGACTTTTCCATCTGCTCTGCATTTCGAGAGCTGTGCTTGTTTGAGGGGAATACCAACTGCAGGCAGCAAATCCCATCTTGCTCCAGAGAAGTCAACAGAGAGCTCTCCCTGACTTCAGTCAATGCTGGATATCATCCAAAGAGAGTGAGGGCAGCAGGGAATATACTTGTTATCATTATTCATGTTGGTTTTGTAAACAGTGCTCACTTGTGACTGAGAAATATGTGACGTTTTTCCTATCATTTTAAGAAAAAAAAATGTTTACCAAGAAAATAATCATTATTGCACACTGATTGCTCATTTTTTCCATTGCTCTGCATGTAAGAGCACGCATTGGTACAAATACAACTGATCTGGTTAAGTGTTTTAATACACAGGGGACTAAATTGTTCGGGATGAAAGAAATTCATTATCCACAGTTTGCAGGGTTGAAAGTCTGGCTGTTTTAATGTTATTGCTGAATAAAAAATTTAAAAGTGCATGCTGTGGCAAGCTGAATGTTTTTAGATTCTAGTCTAGTACACTAAGCATATTAATTAGATTWCTGTTCATTCTTTCAGTAGTGCTGAACCCCAACATGGCTAGTAGGATAACTAAAGGAAATTAGCCAAAAACAGCCAATTTTCCCTAGATTATTTTCCCGTTAATTTAATTTACAATGGGAAAAACYCATGGTTTCCTCCTACAATAGGTATGGGCAAAGCCTAAGTGGTAAAGAAAAATATCTCAAGAGGTCACAGATGAATCCAAGAGCTCAYGTATTTGCACAGGAGGCAGGAGAGTGTCTCAGGCTGCGCCTGCAGCAGTGTGTGTGCTCCATAGGCCATAGAGCTTAGAGCCTCTCCTCCCCCTGCAAAGAGAGGGCTCCGTGCACAGCAAACACAGCCAGGCCTTGCACACACCTTCAGTGTTTGGACAGCAGATTGTGCGATAAAACTATAGGACCTTCTCAACTCGGCTTTCACATCAGCTTCTTTCTATTGGACCTTTATTTTTGTCCATACTACCCTCTAACTTGTGCATGATAAAGGAGAGCCATATTTATTTACTTACTTTTTGTTTGTATTTCACCCCTACTTTGGCAAAGCTTCACGAATCAAAAAACTCACCTTGCACTATCTGAAGCAATTTTCTTTATGAATACCGTGGGACTAACATCTCGGGAAATTAAATGTTTCTCACCTGAGCTTTTGTATGTGGCTGCTGCCAGAACCCCCTTGGAGCCCTGAGGTCAAGACATTGAAGAGAAATCATTTCCAGTTCATTTAAAAGCTTTGTGGGGTGGGACGGCCCACAGTTCAGCATTCAGCTCTTTTTGTAAAATTCAGTTTGCAAGTGCTCAGTTAGTTGTTTTCAAAAGAAATTAACTTCCAAGATGTTTTTTTTTTTTTTTTTTTAAATAGCCCCATTCTTCTGTTTGAGAAAATACAGTTATATTATATGGCTGTAAAGCTATAGCATTGCTCTCCACAGCTTGCACTGGAGATGAGATAGAACTGTAGAATTCTGTATAGGGTTTTTGACTGCCTTGGAAAAATTGCATCCCCATCAACACGGCTCTGACATAACAGCTCCATCCAGCTTTCTGCCTTGCCCTCTGCCAAAATTTGCCACCTCTGCAGCAGAGCTGGTTAGGAACCCGTGCCTGCACTGCGGTGCTCGGAGCTGAGGCAGCAGGGAGGGAGCTCGCTCTGTGCTGACTGCAGCTGACAGCAGCCCTGAGGGGCCCACAGTGGCTGTGGGGAGCGGGAGAAGCCTCAAGGGAATGGAGCCGGGACCAGGACCCCCATCACATGGCAGAGCTGGCTGCTGCACCAGTGCACTCACTGCACCCAGCTGCCAGCATCTGTTCTGCACAGGAGGGCACCGCTCGCGTAGCTGCGAGGGTCTGCCCACACTTYTGCTGGCTGCTGCGTAACACAAGCTGCAGATGAAGATAAATTAGCAGCATCACATCCATAGAAGTACCCACAGCACCAGCTCACCTCTCTCTCCTTCCCAGGATGTTGTCCTGCCTGGTTCCCTAGACTCCCCCAGGAGTAGAACAGAAACTAAGCACTCTACAGACATTCCCAGGCAGCCCCAGCTACAGTTTTCTGTTTGGCAAAACCCTGCTTTTCATAATTAGCTCAGTCATGCTGCCAGAGCTCAGCATCTCCYTGAGTCAAGCCCTTTGCTGCACCACGGCAGAGCTCATGCAGCTTCATTGTCTCTGAGGCTAAAGGCACCTTGGCAAGGGTGCTGCAGGGACCTAAGGTCACTGCATGTTCCTGGCATTTCCTTGTGCTACTTCAGAGTTACTGCCTGGATGTGCTGGGCTGCACATTCACATGAGGGGGTTCAGAYCTCATGAGAGGTGGACAGAGAATGTGTCTTTCACCAGTATTTGAGCCTCACACCTCTCTCACTCCCTTCTAATTGAAGGGACTGTTTTGCACTTGTGCAGAAAGTGATAAAACCAATGAAGTGAAAAGCCATAAATTTGGGTCTATCTTGTCTCAGATTTTGGATACCTACACAGAGGTACCAGACTGTGACTGATACTCAAGGCCAGGAGCTGGCACCATTCCAACAAGCATCAGTGGAAAAGTGGTGCCTCACAAACTTTATCTGGGAAACCCAGCAAGCAACCCAAATTTAGGAACAAAAAGTAGGGGCACACAAAGCCAGTGGTGATGGCAAAACTGAAGGAGGCTGTGTCTGCTAAGGGCTGCAGTGGTGCAAAGCCCAGGGCTTTCCATTGAAGGCTACAGAGATGAAATTTTTTGTCATCATCTGTTTCACTAATCCTATTTTGAGGGGTTCTTTGTTAAAATTTAGTCWGAAGCCTAAAAATCAACAGGCGCAGAAGTGCTTCACCTATGTGCCTCAGACAGATCCCCTTTTTCAGGCCCATCCTGAGAAGCTGGGTTTGGGCAAGCATGGGCAGAGGAGGAGGTGTGTCCTTTCCCTGCTCCTGTAGTATGCCCTCCAAGTTCTGCTCTTYTGTCTGCCTCCTTGAGTGCACTGAGAAGTGCAGAAATCTCAGTAACTTTGGTTTCCTGACCTGATATCGCTACCAGTTTTATCTCCAGSCCCTTGCTCCAAAGGCTTTGGTATTTGCTGTTGCCAAAGGATCGCAGTCCTGCCCTCYTCCTGGTCTGTCCAGCTGGACAGAAGGTGCAGGATTTGTTCCTGCATGAAGAAAACAATAAGGAGCTAGAAATGCAGTGCCTGGCTGCTCTGTGGGTGCCAGCATTGCCCCAGGATGACACCATTTCACACTGCATGGCCCCTCTTCAGCCTGGAGCTGCAGCCCTGGCCCTTATCAGGTATTCTCTGTTGAGGAGGACAGTAGCACAGGGAATTTTGTTTGCTCAGGTAATGACAGACTTTATTATAGAGCAACTGTACCATACCAAACGTGCTTAATAATTAAGCAACGAGATATGACAAGAGGCAAATTCCAGAACCATTTTTACATGCCTTGGATTGGATGGTAATGCCAAAGGCCAAGGAATTTTCAACAGATGCTCAAGCTATTTTGCATTTGAATCATCTCTTCTCTCTAGTTTTACACACTCCTTAGCACAATGGTGATATTCTGTCATAAATATTGTAAGCATTAAATTTCTTATGGTCTGAGACCTTGAAATCTATTCTCCAAGTGATATATGTGTATCACTGGTATGCAGAACATGTAATGCACCCCTTCGTCCATGATTAAGTCTGGAATTGATTTTCAGACCACAGTTAACAGGTCTGAAAAATAGGCTTGCTGTTGGAATTGTTGACAGATTAACTACACCAAGGCAAGGGAACATCAACTCAGTGCCATGGTTGCTAACTCTCAAGTATTTCTCCTTCTACCTTAAAAAAGAAGAGGAGAACTTGAGATTTTGAGACAATGCTTGTTCTTATCTGCTGCAAATTTGATATGAGTTCTGTTTACTTCACACTTGTCTCTCTCCTTTAGAACTTGAGCACATTATTATGAAATGAAACAATTTCCACAGGAACACCACACTAATGCAGCATCAACTCTGAGACTTTAATCCTATAAAATCAGGCAAAGCCAGACTGAAGATTCTCACAATAAATTTACAACAAGCTCTTTGTGGTATATTTTGCAAAGACTTTCTTTATGCAGAGAATATAATACAGGGTAGTGTGACGTGCTATACAGCAAATACTTGTGTTTTAAGATAAGCATGGAGGCTTGAAAGGCCTAATGAACTAATTGAAATAAATAAGGCTGAGCTGGAATTCAGGGCCGGATGTGTGTGGCAGTGATGGGGAAGCTGCTCAGCTGCTTTGCCACTCCTTCTCTAAAGACCAAACTTCTGGCTGGCAAGAYATTGTAGCTTCAGGCTGCCGACCCCTCCCTACTTCTGCTTTGGGTAATCCATACCTGCAGGAATAATATAAGCCATTCCTGTCATTAACAGGTTTACTAATATTTAAGAGAGTGTGTACTTTATCAGGACAATTAAAAGTACAATCATGCCCTTTGGGATGGCCCGAATATTTTGTTCAGAGGAAAAAAAGCATACTTAAAACTAAACGTTCAATATTCTGTAATGTAGTCATGTATGTCTGTCTCATTASAGACACCRAAATGTAATTGTGATTCCTGCCCTCAAAAGCTTCCACTTCAGCAGAAACCTGAAGTTCAGGGTGCACTGGAGACTCATAGGAGGCAACCTCATCTCAAGGCAGAGAGCCATTGTCCACAGGCTGACTGTGGCCATGTGGTAGGGTGGGTGGACACAGACCAAGCTGGATGGTCACCAAGTGCCACCTCAGAGCTGCTTTTAAACACAGCAGAGATGAAGATCTGATTACAGCACAGAGGGGCAAGGGTAAGGAAAGAAGGCATCAATTAAGACGTGATCATCTGACTGTGTGGTCAGGTATTTGCACATCTTCCTGTGTGCTCAGCCAGCTGTGTGTGTAACATCTGGAGCTGGGAAGGGGAGTACAGATAGGACATGGTCCTTTTCTGATTCCTGCGGATAATTGGCTTTTGCCCTGAGACACTACACTTTGCTAACCATCTTCAAATGCAATTTTAAACGGACTGCGAGATCGTACGGTAACACTGGCTGGCCAGGACAGCATCTAACTCGAGGTGTCACCTATACCTTGCAATGCATTTCTCTGCGAAAGTGAAGAAAGAAATCAGTTATATTAAAACCATCAACAGTCATGTCTTTCTATGTGGCTATTCTTTATGTTATATTTAGTTATCTAGATTTTTACCATTTTCTTTAGTAAGTAAGGGCTGTTTCACAGAAGCTTCAGCGAAACGGCTGCATTTTAATACAGTCTAATTGACTTTTATGGTTATCTCTGAGGATTCYTAGTCATAAAGGCTAATTAAATTATACTGCTCTACATATTCAAGAACCATTCTATTTCTTGTCCTTAGAAAGAAAAAAAAAAGCCAACCAAACTGGAAGCTTATACTCATTATTAGCACACCTCAGTTGGATTTGCTCACTGTTTCAGGATATGTTTAACTTCTTGAACAAGTGACTGTCCTTACCAGTTTTAAGAATGTTAGTTATGCTATTTCAGATCTCTCATTCTGCAAATGTGTAAAAAGATCTATACACTCAATTTACAATTCTACGCTCATCTAATAACTCCCAAGAGAGAAGGTTAAAAAAAAAAGACAAAAGTAAATCATCTVAATGTGCATGACAGGGTCTTGATAAAGTAGATTTTTTACATTTTCTCCATTCTCTTCATTATCTTTTTTTTTAGGTGTCCATTTTTATTTTTACATTTTAGTTTCATGCACCTTGTAAGAGATCCTAACTTATTTGTATTAACAGTTTAGCAGTGTGCCAGTCCTAATACTGAAATAAATAACTTCCTTTAAATCTGAACTCCCATTATTTTTCTGTATTTATTACCTGCACATTGCCAGATTTCTGAGATATTTAAGGGTCGAACAAACAAGATGTGTGCCAAGTACGATTTTATGAAGCAGGCAATATTTCTGAAAGTTTTAGCAGAAGTCTAAAATTATCTTTCAGCACCTAAATACTTTTCAAAACATGGCCTAAGGCAGTAAGCAAAATTCTCCCTTAGAATCATGGCAATTTGCCTTGAAGAAAGTTAAAGAAACCAGTTTCTCTAGAGTTAGTATCCACATATTCCAACCCTTTTATTTAGAGGCCTTCTGACACAGTGCACCATACTGATCTCCATCAAAATGCCTTAATCCAGCTAAGAGCAATACGTCGTGCACTAAAGAATTTTCAAGAACTGCCCAGCAGCAGCTCAGAGTCCAGCAGCTTGTACCCACCATATCCAGCTCCAGACACTAGCTGTGAAGTGACCACATCCTCATTTTGCTTCTCAGTTATGAATTGAAAGGTGCACCACTCACATCCTTGTCAGCACATTCAGCGCCTCAGTCATACCACAGCCACCTGCTCTACATTGCTTTCCCAACTCTGAATTACAAAAAAAATCAGGATTCTCTGCATTGTCTGAGAAATTACTGACAAAAGCAGGCATTTGTAGATGCAGGAGGTCCCTGTTTACAGAGATCCTACCCAGCAATGCTTCCCTGAGCGCAGCTGCAATCAAGCTTGGGAGTTGTGGTCCCATGCTCCTGCCAGGATGTTGCTGGGGCAGCACCTCCCTGGGGGCCAGGGCCAGCAGGGTCTGACCAGGGGGACAGGCAGGGCAGGATTTCACCCCAGACAGGCAGCAGGACAGCTGTGGGCAGCTGTGTCCCACCAAGATTCCAGGTCACTCGGCACCTCTGTGGTGGAGAGGCAGGTCCAAGGTCAGGCCAGTCTCAAGGCAGGGTCCATGAGGGCCAAGAAGGTCCTTGACTGGCCATGGCTGTAGAACAGCATCACAGCTCAGATTAAAGTCCAAAGGCCTGGGCTAAAATGGGGCCCATAAGTAGTGGTCTGGTCCCTGGAGAGGCAGGGCAGGGACAGTACTGCTGTTAGTGTACCCACAGTCCTGGTCACTCAGGAAACCATGCTTACTCTGCTGTCTTTAGGATCTGGAGCTTTTCCTGTGTTCTTCATGCCTTTCCTGTCCTTCCAGGATTTCTGTAATCTCTGTTGCTGAAGTCCTTGTAGGCACACAGAGGCACAACAGAAGTTATCTCATGCACTGTCCTCTTGCATCGGCATCCCCTTGGGCATTCCCACTCCAGCTCCACAATGACTTCAGTAGGTGGAGGTCCCTTCCTTTCCAGATGAGCTGGTGGCTTTTTTTAAGTTTATCCTGAAGGAAAAGCAGCTGCTTATGCTCAAAAAGTTTAACCCAATCCAGAAGAACATTAGCAGGGACCAGGTAGTCTCAGGTACATTTGTCTTAGTTTTATTTGGCCAACACCAAGCCCTTCAGGTTCTAATAAAYAGTAACACTTCAAGAGTCGGGTGTCAGTGGTGAGTTTGTGCAYGTAAAAAGAAGGGGTATCAGCTCTGCAGGGGGTCTGGTAATCCCAGAAGATCTTTGTTTTTACCTGGGAAATCTGAGCCCTGGGTTCATCCTCAGCAGGGCTGGGCTGCAGGTGCTGCTGACGGCTGCAGCAGCGTGCACTGTCTCTCTCAAGGAAATCCCAGTGATCTGATCAAGCAGGTCAATAAACAGGGCTGATATATTTTAATGGACTAATTTCACAGGCCCCTTATGTCCACGTTCATAGATGGATCGCTAGGGTAGAGATTCACAACTTTTCTTATTAAAAATGTTTGAAGCTGTTTGTCATCACTTTGCCATATTTTAGAAGGAAACTGCTCCAGCTGGACCTTTTCTTTTTAGCAAAGCTGCTCATCTGTGTCTGTTTGATCTAAGGAGAGTTATCTCATACTAGCACACAGGATCTGATAAACAAGGGTGCACAATAAGATTAGAGCCCATGGTGCTGACAGTGACATGGTCCATCGACAAAAAACTGCACAGTGCTTAGTGAGGAGCAGAGTCCCCCATGGATCATTTCCTGCTTCTACTCCCTCCCACCCTCACCCACAATACTGTTTCACTCTTGTGTCCTTCGCACAAGCCACCACAGTTTCTGTAACAATTGATTTTTCTGACTCAAATGCATTTCTGAATGCAAAGCTGGGAAAAGCAAAATCAGTTTGCAAAAGAACTGATGAGGCAACAACAGTCACTGTTTTGGGTTCCTCCACAGATATTTTCTAATGCAGCYCTGAGAAGAAGGGGAAGTGTGCCCTTTTAACACAAGGGCTGTAATGTAACTAGAAAATTTCTTGATCTTTTAGGAAARTTAAAGCTTTTCAAGTACTCAATTTATCTGATCATAAGGATGTTTTTATAGGGTGATCTAAATTAAAAAAAAAAATAAATTAATATATTGGCCACTACCACTGATGTAGTATGCCAGGGAGACAAGAGGTGTTCACGSCAGGAATAACAGTCTTTGGACCACACCTTGTTTAAGTGGCACATGAAATAACAGGTCTTTCTCTGAAAATCCTAGTTTAAAGCTAGGAAAAGATGCAGCAGATAGGCAGAAGAGCAGACAAGWGAAAAAGTTTCAGGAAGTGATGAAGCAAATATTTGTCAATCTAATAGGTCTCATGCAAACTTGTGGAGACAACATGTGAAAAGGAGAGTTTTAAAGAAGAACTGAAGAGACATTATGAGGCAGCTATTCAGATGTTTCAAGGAGAGCTTCTCTTGAGTGTTTGGGACAGCATGAGACAGAGCRTGGAAGCGTATGATTGGAAAGCTAGCAGGAGGCCATGGGCGCTGGTACAATCAATGGCATCAATTGGCCTCTCAGTCCTGAAGAAGGTGGTAGATAGGATGAGGATAAGGCAGGMTTCTCCCTGACCCCCAGTCAGGCAGAGAGGGAAGGCACCAACAGAGACACTCCCTTAGAGCATTGCAAACACTGTCTGTTAATGATGAAAAAGGCTCCTTAAGTTTCAACCTGCTGTGAGTCAAAAATAACTATAAAGCTGAAATGGAAACAGATGGACAAATAGCTGCTGAAGAAAAGGACTCCATAAAAGCAGTATAAACACAGTTTTTCAATGTTTTTAAAATAACTTTTTCTCTGTCTAAAATTCAATAAGAAGATACTGGATGTACCTTCTGATCTTTGTAAAAAATTATCTGCAACTTGAGAATTCTATTCCCCCATTTATCCTTTTATTGTTTGTTGGTACTTATTTTCATAGATCTTCCTTACCACACTGAATTTGCTAACATTCACCAACCACATCTTGTTTCAGCTGCACTCTTTTATATCAGTGTAACCACTTTTTGCGTGGTCACTTGTTGTTTGTTCTCTGCTTTGTTTGGATTGAAAAAGAAGGACTTGAACTTGCAATCCTACCAATTGCTACTTGAATATTTACCAGTGCCTACTTGTAAATTCCTGAAAGTTTTAGTGAGTTTTACATATTTGTTCTGATTATTATCTCTATTGTCTCCTTTATAAGGGAAAACTTGTGCCAGAGTCATCACTACTTTACATTCTTCCAGCTCCAGAAACAACTCTAAAGTCAGGCCAGATAGATGCCTGGATTTGACCCTGCTAGTCTGATTATCCATATGTTTGCCAGATGTCCAGGTTAAAGCATAGCCCAGATCATTGAAAGTGCAAGTAGGAGAGAACTAGATTTGTAAGGARGAGACAGCTTTACCTTGGCACACTAGGGACACCACATTTAGTACCTATTTTTACTCCTCTGGCAGAAACAGAAGTATTCTTCTCCTAGACACCAGCACGGTGTTTGCTCTGAGGAGCTGCTGTGTAGGGCTGATGTGCTGGCAGGATGCTGACCCAAGAAAAATTGTCTTGAAGTTCAGGCATAGGTGAATCTGAAAAAAATTGACAGCTGTCCTGACTACAGCATTATCATCCATACAAAGATTATCAGCACCTTTTTCCTCTTAATCCTCTTTATTGTTATAGTCACATTACAAGACTATTGGAACATACAAGCAAAAAAAAAAAAATCCCAAATTGTCATTAAAACTTTGTTTCTTTGTGACTCTTTTGGACTAAATGATCTCTACCATCTGTGCAGTGCATGGATATTTTTAGCAATTGTAAACTATAGTGATGGGGCAGAAATATGCAGTTTAGTACATTTCACTCAGAATCTGAATTTGTGCTATTTGGATCAACCACAGGCAGTGTGAGTATTTGTAATCAGTCACCTATATCAGCAGTGTGTTTGTCCTCTGCTAAAAATCATATTATCTAGATTAAAGTGCAAGTTCTTTTAAAAAAATTTCCTGATCTATAATTGTGGTGTCATGGCCCTCTCAGGAGGCAGGGGCAGTGTGGTGGGTCAGCAGGCTGGCTGCCACAAACTCTGTCCTATTAGCGGGTTGTGTGAACTCTCTGCAAAGTGTACACACAAAAGGGCTTAAAAAGGAAACCCACTCTCATTATTCTGTCTAAGTACTTATATTTAACTAACATGGTTTTAACTACAGGAGCCATTTCAAAGGGTCTATTTTAAAATGGCTTAGTCACTTCATGATTTTTTGACCTATTGATTACACTTTAATGCATAACCTGCAAATATGCAAAAGGAGAAAACACATGAGTCAAAAGGAGGTGGAGGCAAGATTCTTCACTGTGCTACAGTCCCTTTATGAAGTGTYGACAACACAGCAAAAAAAGTCCACAAAACTGACAGCAGCAAATACTCCTTTGGTTAAAGCACTGTTGAAGACAGTAGCAAAACCTGGACACTTGTCCCAATACCGTCCTAGAGGAATGCTCGGAAGGGGACTGGCAAGGAGATGAAAAGCAAATGTGGSTCTCAGTTGTGTTTAAGCTGCAGGACCTTTGAAAAGTCCAGTACGTGCCACTGAAGTTATACAAAAAGGTGAGTGCCCCGAGGCCTGTGACATTTATATCATATTTCCTGAGCATCCAGCACAGTAATTTACCCACAAATGTTGAAAAAAACTGCTGCACTCTACTGACAAACAGYTGAACTATTTATTTTGAAGGATAAAGAAGAAAAATATCGGGATGGTATTGAAAGGAGGCTGAGAGTCAGTAAGGTTGGGYTACGTCCTTGTTTCCTCTTTAAACAGCTGCTTAATTGTATAATTCACTTAATATACATGTACATTGCCATGTCCATCTTTTAAATGATAGGGCTCATCTGCTGATGAAGCTTGAATCACTTCTAAGAAAGTAATTTAGATACCTGGATGACTGAGCTCTGAGCATGCATTGCAATATTGCTGGCCCATGTGGTCTGAGATCTTCACTGAAATATTAAGCGATGATCTGAGTGATTCTTCTTATGACTTCTTGAACTGAGCCATTACCCAAAGCTAGATGTCTTCTTTGCTGATTTGACAAGAAGCCTTGGAGAAGTCTTTCTTTGCTTTCAAACATCTTTAAAAGATAGATATTTATACTTGGGGATTTACAAAACAAGTCATCATTCTGCCGCCTGTGGATCAAAGAACAGGTCTGTGTGTTAGGTTCTTTTCAGGGCTTGTTGAAGCATTGCCCTGAGTGTTTTCTCACCATCTCTGTCCCTCCRTGGCAGGCCAGGAGAGGGTCATTATTGCTTCCATCTCTAAAACATATTTCACTTCCAAAAATGTTGTCCAGTAGGCCATCAGAGATTTTATCTAGGCCTTTCTTGTAGCCGAAAATCTCCTGACTTTTATTTATAGAAGCTCTTATTTTTAACATTCTCTTTCACACCCTCCAGCTTCAGTGGGGTGCAGCTTACATGCAATATTTGTTAAAAAAATTGAAATACCCTTTTTATCACCTGTATTGTTCCTTCTGACTTCAGCAATAAATTCACTGCAAACTGAGATCAAAATTTGCCCTTAATTTGGCAGGGCCTTGACTTAGCTGCTWGCAGAGGCACCATTTTTCAAGCAAATATTTACATTTGTGTTTTATTTGTAGTTGATCCTATGGGAAAAAATTAAATGTGTTCTTTTCCCAATTAAATCGGAGTGATTCATATTTGGGGTTAAGAGTTCATTGTGCAATTTTTACTTGCTTTGCTATATTTTTATTGCTGAATTTGCTATGTTGAAGAATTGTGTGTGTCAGAAATAGTCAGCAGGCAGCTTAATTAGGCAGGAGGATACATTTCTGAATGTTACATGGATGGTCCAGAAGTGTGCACAGGCAGTTTCAGAAGAATGTCAGCAGCATCAGAAAAGGCTTCTCTAAAGAACTGGGAACTTTAGGGACAGATAAAGGGGGTTTCTATTTAAAAATAACCTCCTAGCTAATCATTTAACCCATATGTTGAAGAGCTGCTGCTTTGTCATTTCCTTATGTTTGTTTAGTTTACATGGTAGTGTATGCAATGTGTAGATAGATTGTGGGGTTTTTTTCTGACTTCAAAACTCTGAAGTTTCACCTAGAATTTAAAAAGGGAATGTTAAAGTTACAGTAAATGGGCTCATCTGCTGGGTTTGAACAGCCCAGACTTTCACGTTTCTGATTCCAAGTAAGATGATCAGACAAGACACTCCTGATGTCGTGAGTTTATCACTGCTCACAGGGATTCCATGAAGTCAGACAATGAAAGTGTATAATCTATTTATGTAAAGTTACCTACAAGAAAGTCCAGTTCAGAGAACACACACAATCTAGATACCTCACCCATAGTCCTCATGCCAAAATCAAGGCAGGAAACTCCTGTGCAAAGAAGTCTAGTACGTGTGGGCCTTATCTTTGTGCTTTCCACACATCACCTCTGTTTCCCCAGCTGCAGATGCTTTTGCCTCCCTGAAGCTTTTGTACAGAGCTGTTAATATTTGTTGAACATTGTCTATTTGAAAGTGTAACATTTTGTATTTTCATTTATTTATAGAATTCCTTACTCTTGCTACAAGAAATGTAGTTGCAAATGGATATTCCATTTACTGCCTAAGCAATCAGGGCTTCAATTTCGCTTTCAGTGTAGTTTCAGTTTTCCACAGACACGAGAACAGATCTGTATTCATGACTGCATTTCATAATTARACCAAAAAGAGAGTAGCTGCCATTAATGTAATGCAGTTTTCGAAATCAATACTATGGCGTCTTCCTCCCTGATCTGCTGAAATACAATTTCAGAAACGCAGAACACGTAGCTGTTCATGGGGAGGGAGGCACAGAGTACCTAACATTCCCTCACTGTGGAAAAAGTGAAATCTAAGTTGGGGGGTCTTAAAGAAGAGAGGCCAAGGGGAGCTGGTAGAGTTAAGCAGTTTRTAAAGCAAAGGACACCAGCTTAAGCCACAGCAGTGCCTGTATTAGTTCCTGCCGGGGGAAGGCATTATCAACCTCCTCCTTGCTTCCTCATTAGCTATTTTTGGCCCCAGACGAGTCCTTCATTCCTCTTTACCAGGAATGTTAGACTTCCGTCACCATCACAAGAAGAACAACGGCAGCAGAGCAACGTGCGTGTCTGGGAGTGCTCCAAAGAATGAAGCTCGAAGATAGGAATTGTTACGGTATTTTAACAGACTAAAGAGGGTTTCCAATTTAGCAACTGAGTTTATGTCATAAAATGTTAYAGTGGCTAAGGCATACTTTGTAAATACATTTTCCGAGCTTTCCCAAACTCAGCTCRCACTACATATATTTCATCTTGTCATTAGGATATCTTGCGAAGTTCAAGAAGTAATATGAATGTTTCTGAAACAGTGAGACCTCACATTGCAAAATACAGAGTTAGAGAAACACACAGGGGCCTATACTCCATTGGAGCACCAGATTCTACCAAACACTGGGAAGCGGCATCAACTTCACTTATTTCTTGGTTGTTACRGTGTGGGATTTTTTAAAGAGAGAGAATTGTGATACAACAAAAATTAATAAAAATATTTCAATCAACACTTCCAGAAAATATTTTCARTGATCAGGGCATGTTTTTTTTACAAGAATTAATCTGCCAAATTCTGAGGAAATCATATCATGCATCTGCACTTTAGGACATTTTCAGCATCCTCTAGGTCCAAAACTCTCACCCACAGGTGGGATTCTTGTGAACATTCACCTCTACTTTGGGGATGTTTTCATCTGAATTAGTGACCCAAGATTTCTGCATAGCCAATCCCAACGGGAGAAAAAAAAAACACTTCTAAAAATGTGGTTAATTTTATCCCAACCCAGACATCTGAAACAGAGCTAGATCAAGCCCATTTAAAGTGCCTATCTGTTGATAGCAAAGATAGCCCAAGGGGCATAGTGCAGACATAGATCTTCGTATTGCMGATGACTCAAGCTGGGTGAGATGTATTCTGCCCCACATGTCTTTTTGATTTTACAGGCTCTCTTGGAAACAGACTAAGCAGTAGACAGTAAAAATACTGAGACATTTTTGTTCTGCAAACCCGAAAGTTTGGTGTTCCCCCAGCAAGTCTACTCACCATATGTCTTTACATTTGTTCTGTATCACAAAATTGACTTCTTGTTGCTTGGTTAAATACAACATTTTTGAGAAACTGACATATGGTGGTGCCRCACCACTCTTCAGAACTGGAATTCTGTGGAGAGAAATGAGGAATTCTGTGGTTTTAAAAGCTGTCCTCAAAAAATCTCTGCAAAATGAGGAAAAGAAGAAGAGTTTGGTTTTTTTTTTATCAAAAGCACCTCTTCTTAAAATATTGGTAAATTACTTGACTACTATGAGTTATTTGTATCAGAAAATGCTTATAGCAGCTGTTGAGTGCTTATGGCACTGAAGGGGATTTGATTCTGTGCATTCAAATGCTTGAAAATTCTTTACACATAGACAGATGTTTAAGATGCAAATGTGTTAGAGCTGAACCTGTCAGATCTAAAAAAATCTTGTTTGCTTGCTGTTYTCTCCTTCTTTGAAGTAACATTCATTTCATTATTATTTTTATGTTCCAGGGTAAGGAGTAAATAATGTAATGGCAACCAGCTGTCTCACTGGCAGCACTCTCCCTGCCCCCTGAGGCTTCGGTACAGTCAGTGGGTGTCCCACACTGTGAGAGCCAGCAGAASAGGGATCTGGGGAGGGCACATTTACACAGCTCCAGAAGGTTGGGACTATCTTATAAAAGCTTTCTGGGTGTCGTCGTTTCCCTCTGGACTAAGTCACAAAGGTCAAACTGTACAACATCTAGGGCTAATGTGGTAGGAAATAGCGAATTTTTTTGCACCTGTGGCGTAATACGCCCTACATCCTAATACTTCAGATAACCAGTGTCATCTTCAGAGCCCTCCACCCACTGYCTCAGCCACATCTGAGCTGAAGAGGTGTCAGCCGCAGGATTTTCCATCTGCACCAATCACACCAGACCTCGGGTTCAGAGTATCTGATCTGGTTTCACACAGGCTCCCAAAGCTCTGATGGCATGCCAGCATCACTGCTGAATCACCAACGTGTCTTAGTCAGCTTGCTTAAAATGGCACAGCTCTGAACTGCTCCTCCAAGCTGAGGTGCATCTGACTTTGTGCTGGTCCCCTTTGCTCGTTTCTTGCTACTGGCCTCATCTCTGAATTTGCAGCCCCCCGCTCCCTCAGACCCCTCTGTTCCCAAGGCCATTGACCRTCCCCAGCCCCTTCCTCTGATGAGGTACCAGGGCTTTCCTGCACTTGCACTATCAGGCCATAAACCCTTCAGGGCAAGGGCTTATTACGTGTTAGGCRCTGACCTCTTCCTGCACCACATCATGTACATTTACAACACTATCAATTATTTAAAATATCTCTGCCTTCAGTTCAGCCACATGCTGAGTTAAGCTCCATAGCCTTTGGGTAGTTTGCRGAAATTTTATTTTTCCTCCTCAATGTTCACAAATCTCTTGCTGCTCTGTAGCACTTGTTACTATTTGCTAAGGGAGATTATATGGTGTATTATCACTCAAGAGAAGTGTTTTTGGGGAGATAATGTTAGCTTTCTTCACAAAAATCCAGCTGCACCTTCATGGCAATAAAAGCCCAGACCTTACCCCCAGAGGGCCCCTGACTTCATTAGCACTTTCATTTAGCTCAGACAAGTAATTATTAATATCAACATCCAATTCTAGCAAATTTAGCTGKATGTGCCACAAGGTGACAAGATGTAATAAACATAAAACAAGATGCACGAGTAGCTCCTTTTTTTTAAATGTAATCTTATTCCCATACACTAAGWTTATCTTTTTATGCTTTTTCCCTTGAGATGTTGGGGACAATTTTAATTATTTACTCAGGTTAATTAAGAAATTAAGTTCTGCCTCCTGAAATATAAGTACCAGAATGTTATATGACAAAAATGCTATTTTTATTTAGCTCAGGAATAGCCAGAGATAAATGCAATGATTCTACTCCCTAAAGTCTACCAGGAGCCAGGGCACTTTGGCAAGGCCTTTGTGCTCCCCCCATCTTCCTATCCTGGATGTGTTCAGGGATAAAGCAGGAACAAGAGGGTCAGGACATCCAAGGCAAAAGCCGAAAAGGATAAGAGATACCACTGTGTGCACCTCTGTGTGTGTGTGTGTGTGTGTGTGTGTGTGTGTGTGTGTATACAGGTGTGGTAGTGGCCCACAAGAGAAACCTGGGAGTAAGGCTTTTACCAGGAGACCATTAGATGACTCATGGTAGCCATGAAGATTCCAAAACCAAAATTCCTATTTTTTTGTCTTCACTCACACCTGGATATCTAAATAATTATTAACTTTTTTTAGCTGCTGTGCCAAGAGCATTAGACCCTAAGATTACTTACTCAGCCTCATTGTGGAAGATATAATCCCCACAGCYTTTCAGGGAAACCCCCAAATCAAGATGTAGAGCCTGTTGTTTACWCTACCCAAACAGTACACTTGGTTAATATAAGAGTTGGCAATTCATCTTTTAATGGGAAAGCTTCAGAGAGATTAAGGTATCACCTGAACCAATTCCCATGGCCTGTAAGTCTGTTCCCAGCTTCTAGCAGTCTCTCAGCTGTCACAGGACTAGGTCTGTTGGGGAGCTGGCCTTGGAGACAGCCCAAAGTCTGCAAAGACCTTCCTTACAGTGGTGTTTGTGTAGAGCACAATCAGCTACAGCTCAGTCACTCCCAAACCCACTACACTCAGGGACAGGAAGAGGAATCCTAAAGCATAGATCCTAAAATCTGCTTAGATGTCATAACCTCTGTGTTTGGAAAATTCTAACGAGGAATTACAGAGGAGAGCTTCTCTTGCTCTTTGAGCCTTTTTCTAGGATGCAGGAAGGCTGAGGATTTCCAGGGTGCTGGTGACTAACAGTGGCTGTGACATTGGCTGCATCCTCTAAACGAGCACAGAGAAAAGAGGAAGGGCCTGAGAAATGAAAGGCCTAAGCCAGTAGTTTGAATGCTCCTCCTCAAGTCTTCTTTTCTGTTTCTTTAGGCCTTTGGCCCTCAGAACCCCTTTATGGCGTGAAGGGGTGTCTCCACTAGGAATCTTTTCAAATAACTTCCTCCTTGCAGCAATCAAAGCCCATTTCTTCTTGTCCAGCACATTTACTTCACACTCTTAAAAGGTTGGGGGGCAGGGGGGCTGTTCTCCTGTATTTCCAGTATCTCAAAATAATTTTTAAGTCTAAGCTGTTTCATCATCTGAGTGGATAGCAAACATTGAATAGTGCCAGACCCAGAGAGAACCCCATTGCATTCCCTCTGTGCAGTCTGTTGGTGAACTGTCAATTGCCCCTTTCTATACATGGCAAACAATGAACTTGGCTAATTACACCATATATCACACGCAAGGTYACTTAGAGCTTCACCATCAGCATGGGGAAGCGACTTCAGGACTCACTGCCAGCCTCCAGAGTCACTGCTCCCTCACAGCTCCTCACAGCTTTCCACACATCCTCCCATCCATCACATCCCTGCTGGAGCATCACAACAACAGGRGGATAGTTATTGCCAGTGCTGCTCTGAGGAGCACCTCCCAGCACACACAGAGTTGGGTGTAGGGAGCTGGGGAAAGCTCTCAGTCCCACTTTTTTTCTAGGAGCAAACCTGAAAGTCCTGGAGGAGAAATTACAAATGGAATAAGCTTTTACACCTTCATCGCAGGAATCTGACTCTGGCATGCTGTGGTAAGAGGTGCAAAAGRAGACCTTACGCAAAAAAAACAGAGCAGAGACTGTAAATGCTGAATGAGAAGGAAATCATTCTGAAAACTTTGCTTGTCCACAAAGCATATTAAAAAGTCACAGAAGCACAGACAAAATAAGACCTCTAAAGGCAACACTWTTAAACTACCCTTTGTCTGACCTATGGCTAGGAAAGGCAGCCWGGGGCTAGAAGTGCATTGCATTCTTCTCCAAGTTTTAACTAATCATCATGGTGCATTTGCCATTTTTCCTATGGTTGATCAAAAATATCCAGTAAAAATTGCCCATATATTTTAATTTTTTTTTTTTAGTTTTTTATTAACCAAAGCCAGTGTTTTACTCACAGTCCAGTAGCTCAAAAAAGGGAAGTTATAGAGGAAGAGAAGTGTAAGCTTACAATTTATCTAGATGGCTGGTCCTCTACACATCCTCCAAATCACTTTTACTTGCCTGTTATGCAGAGTCTGGCTTCATACTTGCTTCCCAAAGATTCCATTTCAACAAGGAATTTGAGCAAAAGGAACAGTGACCTTAGTGACTCCTTAAGGCAATAGCTGCAATAATCTTCTCAGATGAGAAAAACATACATGCATATAACTTGATTTATATTCTGTGGGATAACACTTCTCTTTCAGAATGACCTCTTACGTGAGTAGCTGAGCATCCTCTGATATTCAAAGTGGTTTTGTGTTAAAAGCAGCGTGCAAGGCAAATTGCATGATCTTGTAGAGGTGACAGGGCTACTGCTGTGGAATCGACAGCCACCTGAGCAAACCTGCCCCATGCAGGTAAAGCTGGAATAGCCCCATGGCTACAGCTTCCAGCATCATGGAAGTTGTTTTATAGCCTGTCTTCCCAATGGAATTACTAAGCTTTTGCATTAATAAGATACTACAAACACTTTGTCTTTGCTAAAAAATCTAAGGTAACAATGTTTCTCGGAGGTGTAATKCGAGGTTAACCCTGCACTGGGGGTGTTTTCCTTACTTATTCTTTCTCCTGATGAGGGGTCCATTTGGAAACAAATGGATTTCAGTGACTCCAAGAACCAGACAATTGCATCCCTCCTACCAAAACATTATCTTCAGTAGTGTTTCTATATGCTCCATTCCTCTTCAGGCAAAGTGATTTTACAGCATCCAGACTAGTGTTTACATGGTTAGCAAACATAGCAAAAAGTGGTGGCACAGACAAGCGACTACTGTGTGTGCCCAGGATATTTGTGCTCCAGTTACCAGCCTGTGCTGTCATATCTTTACCACTGCATGTAGTACATGAAAATTAACACAGGTAGCTCATAAGCACACCATATCTGCCTTGAGCAAATATTTATAGTCTGTGTAGACATATCCAGTTCATAAGCCAGAAAAAGTGGAACGAATGTCTATACTCTTTTTTCTCTTTCGCATATTAGCAAAATAAGCTTCCTTTGTGGAAATTCTTATTATAGTCTTGCTTAGAATAGACTGGCAAGTGATGGGCTGAGTCATATTGGGTCTGATCTCCCTTATATGGCAGCAAACAAGGAGTCACTCTGTTGAAGTTCCCTGGCATAAAACTAGGCTAAGTGGGATCAGAATTGGGCTCACAAACTTGTGCAGTGGTGTTATAGTTTCTGCTAGTGATCCATGTATTTTGGAGTTGACCCTCATCTAATTCATCACCATCAGGATGACAATAACACATCTCAGAATTGAGAAGAGCCCAAACCCACATGGAAGAGTATAGAACAAAATTATCTACAGCCTGAAAAAGGGTTTTGCTTTAACATAGAATGTACKACAATTTCTCAAACACACTCAATTYGTGCAACCCATAATGGCAATGAGATTAAAAGCACAAGTAAGGGTTACAAGATAATCCCTGACATAATTTTACAAATGTCTTACACTCTTTTTTTCTGACCCTCTAGACTGTCATGCTACTATTAAAAACTGCTGGGGGATTCCTTGTGATTTCTTGCTGAAGCTGGTTCATGAATCTTACGATGTGACTGGCTTAAAAGGCCTGTTGTTCCCTGACATGTAAGCAACATTATAAACATTATTAAATAGCAAATCATCTCATCTTCAGACAGTTCCTGAGCATTTATAATTGCTTAATTGCTATGAGTTTTGTTGGCAAGGACTATACCAACTACTTTCCAGGGTGTATTCATTTCCAACCATTTTTATTGCAGTCCCTGCTGTTCTTCTTCATTATTTTTATCCTCTCTGGGCCATGCACCACTTTGCTGAATCCAATGTCTTTTCTTAAAAGCCAGTTTTCCTCGCGAAGTTGTTAATTTTTTTTCCCTGCTGGCTTTGATGTCTTTCTTCAGTTTCCCACTGCATCCTCAGAACTCCAATTCATTTCAGGCTTTTATTTCCGTTGATGACTGCTCTTTAATTTACTACTACATATGCCAGCAATTTACAACTGTGTGATTTCCTTAATTTAAATTTTTCACGCAATAATAAGAAAGACACTAAGTTGATGTAGTGCTATCAACCTAAGGTGAAAAAAAAAAGGAAAAAAAGGGAAGATACAAACCAACATCTTCAGTTGTTTTATGATTCTAAGTCTTTGTGGCATTTTTGGTCTTCTAATCTAAAGGTAAGGACAAAGACATGCAAATTAGAAACAACAACAAAAATAACACTRAAGGGAAGTCCAATGTATTTGAAAACATTATTTGGTTTAGCAATAAAGCTAATATACTCACATTTTTTTCAAAAGGTATTTTAAATTTCAAGCCAAAACACTCAAAGCCATTTGAAACTCACWTTCAAGAACTGTTAGAGGGTGAACCCCAGTCCAGCCATGCAGCACTTTTAGGGGGCTTCTCTTACACTCTTCATGGTGGGGGGATSACAAAATGGGGAAAAAACATAGGGGAGCAGGAGAGAAGAAGAGAGGGTGAGAAAGAAAGAAACAAAGGCTTCCAGAACTATCTCATGGCTTCCTAGGTGCCCCCAGAAGATAGTGTACATCTCACCTTTTCCCTCTAGCCACTACATGGCACAAAAGCACTCTATGCTTTGTAGTTTTCCTTTATGGCTGTGTTCCCCTGAAGTTAAACTCCTTGTAAGGCTCAGACAAACAGAATTATTCTGCTCAGATCACAAGGAGCAGGCTTATACTTCATGTTGATGTAAACTATAAAGGCAGTGTTTTAGTATGTTGTTAAAACAAAGAATGGAGAATTTAGCGCGTCTAAATTCACAAAGAGAAAACCGGAATGTACTGCTGAGGGAAAAAATATGTTGGACACTGTTCTCCTTGTCATGTTCATAAAGCTATCATTTCTGTGTGATTCCTTTTAAGTTCAAAGCACTGAGTTTTTTTAGTAAATGAGACAAGGGGGAAAAACCATTTCCCTGAGGAGAACTATTCCCCAGTTCTTAAAAAATTTGAACATTTTGAAACTTTAGGGAGATAAAAGCATTTTCTATTACATTTGTGCTTTTCTTCCTGGTATTTTTWATTTTTTATTATTTTTACTGAACATAACACAGTAGGAAAGAAACAAAGAGCTAATTCAGATTCATAACTGAGCTGTTGAGTCGGCTGACACCAGTGTCCTCTCACAATGGTTTCAGAGRTTGCCCACCATTTTCAGTGGTGTGACATAGTGCTTCTTGCTGTCCTCGCCTTGGGCCCCCATTCAGGTGTTTCAGGGCTTTGTAGGTGTCTGGTACTTGGTTTGCGGATTATGGAAGAAAATTCAGCACAAAAAAGAGCTAAGAAGAGTAGTTTCAGTTATGTTCCAGACTTTTTTTCTTAATATATTTCCATMTGAAATATCCTGGAAAAGTTTACACACAGCAATGGACTCACAAATAGCAGGTAGGAAGGGAGCTTGGGGGTCCTCTGATCCATCCTGTTGCCTACAGCAGGATGGACCACACTACTGAGCCACTTCTAACAGGTGCTTCTCCAGCTTCCTCTTAGAGTTCTGCTTCCTAGGACATATGCTTGAATACTTCATTATCCTTACCATTAAAAATCTTCACTATTGTCCAAACTGTGCAATCCATGTGCATTATCCCCCTTAGCACATTTTTTCTGGTCTTATCCAACATGTACACAGAGGTCAGACAATTTCCTGTCCTCTCCCTGGCAGGCCTCAATGTGTCTGAAAAAAAACCACTTTTAAAGGCTGACATCACGCCATTCCTCCCTCTTCATTTCTCCACATAAAATAACCTGGGTTCCTCCTGCCTTTCCTCAGAGTCTGTGCCTTCATGATTATTTCTTGAGCATTGATCATTCTTGTTGCTTTTCCATTAAAATCTGTCATTAATTCCGCCTTTTTCTGGAGTGGGACACCCCAAAATGTATTCTGTGTGGATGACAAATAGATCCCGCCCTTGCCAAACCTTTCCTCTCCAACTCAATATGGAATATCAATATGGAAAATCTTCATCAGCCATCAGGAAAATCTTCTGCTGTTTCACAGCAGAAACAAATAGTATTTAAAGATCTATTAAGCTCAGCTTTCAGGAAATTGCAATTTAGCCTCATTGTGCCATTTGCAAGCATTAATAGGCATTAAAGCTAGTACYAGATATACCACTGTAAGTGAACACCCACCCAGAGGGAAGAAAAGTTVTAATTGCTGTTGGATTCAGATGTGTTTCCCTAACTCCACCACAGTGTCCCACTACTAAAGGTCACCTGCCATCCTCACACACAAAAAAAAGAGAGATGAGAAAATCTGAGATGAGAGGGAGAAAGTGCTGACCTGCCATAACTCAGTTGGTGTTGGTACAAAATAGTGCTTGGATAGCAGGATTCTATCTTCATTTTTTCCATTTTTTAAAAATATCATCCCCATTCACATGTTGAACCATCTTTATCAAAGTATAAAAYTTTCTGGATACTAATTTCCAGAGTTAATCTCCAGAGACACTGGTCAGTAGCTTTATAAAGGGAATCTTGTGCTCTGGGTTTCTCTTGTGTAGCATTTAGGATTCCATTCAAGAGCAGCTCCCTTTTGTCTGTTGCTTTCATAAATAATGGATGCATCTTGCATTAGAGATTAGCAAAGATTGTTAAGCTTCCTTTTTTGCATGTGCAAGATTTGGTAGCTTTTGAAATATTGATACAGTTGTGCAATTTGGCGTATCTATTATGTTTTTAAGTAAGAATTTTTTTAAAAGACAGAAGTGGAAAATTATGGTAGGTCTAAAAAGCAGACACCGGAGTCTCATAAACATCAGAAAATGTGAATCAGAAAAGATCSTTCCATCTTTATAAAAAAATACTTGCATTACTAACTTTTGTAATGTTCTTTTAAGAAGACTCTACAGAGATTGCTGTAGGTTTCAAAGCAATTATGGTAGGAGGTCATGAAAAGCCTTCAGGAAATGCTGCCAAGGTACTGCACCATCTAAAAGGAAGAACAGTGCTGGAAACTTTTCAAATCTGAATGAGGGTAGATAAAGGAAGACAACTTTTTTAAGTCCTCTATTCATTTCAATTATTTCATTTTTAATGCAGTGCTTTACAATTACATCTTTTATCTGAAAACACATAATTMGCCTCAGTATTCCTCTTTGGAAAGAAATCGCCACAGATAATTCATTGCATGTTTTGGAGGGAACCATCTTTATCAAAACTGGTGACTTCTGGTTTTTGTTTTTGTTTTTGTGTGCATGCTACAGAGTTTAACTGTCTAAGCAGCAACATTGTGCTTGCTGGTGTAGTTCTGTGTGTGCAACAAAGTCCTATTTCCAGCTCTCCAGCCCATCCCTTCCACACATCCCACAGACAGGACTTGTAAGAACAGCTTATTACAGGGACAAGTTAACCAGTAATTTCATTGTGCTCCATGGCTAGGGTCCCAAAATGCAGTCTGCCGAGCCAAAAAAGGGTGGACAAAAATTGAAAGACTGCATTAAACAGTCATAAATGTTGCAGGGTCTGATAATACAYACAGTTATGGCAAAATCATTGCTTTCATGCTGTGGCCAGCTTGCCAGTATCCAGAGCTACRGGAGAGAACAGGAATAGAGGCCTGAAATAACCCAGCTAATGAAAATTGCAGGAATATGGTACAGAGCAACTTGGTGCCAAGGCATTTGAATGGTTTGCTGTGAAGTCAGCCAGGATGGCTGGTGCCACATTAGTGCTAATATGCCCTTCTGGAGCAAGTTGATTTCTTCAGGACCACACAGTTGGGGCTTTTTGTCCCTGTTCCACATTGCAGAGAAGTTCAGAGCTGGCTGAGAAGCACAGTGCAGTTGTACTCAGGGCTCTGCAGGAGTTAGCTCAGCTCCAGATGGACTTGGTACCTCCAGATTAGTGCCAGACTTGCTAAACTGAAGCTGGCTTTTTGCAAAGCCACATTCGGCCATGGGGTGCTTGGACACCCAAGTTGCCTCTGTTCAGAGCAAGCTTTGGTCTGATGAAGTAGTTCAGTGCACAGAATGTACAAAATTGGCTTCTTCGGAGCCTCTTCAGTGACAAACTTACTCTAGATCTGGTATAGCTATCTAACTAATTAAACTACTTCTAACACTACCCAAACCAATGAGCCTGGCCAGATCAAACAGCCTCTGTAATCATCATCATCATGACTTATCCTGCATGTCAGTCAGAAGTCGACAGCTTCCAACTGACTCTACTGTCCCAAACTTTAGGTCTTAGTCCAGGCCGCTCTGTAAAACCAAGGCTGGAGTTTCTGTTCTTAGTTTCTCCAGCTGAAGAAACAGCAGGGTGAGGAAACCATAATTCATAAAAAATACTGAAAGGATGATGCTTTAGCAGACAAAGAGTGGAAACAGCTGAATTAACAGGGCCTGAATTAACAGGGAGTGAAATAATCAACTTTCATGAACACACAGGGATACCACAAAAATAATCAAGGAAAGAAAGTTTTTTGAAAGTTGGAAAGCAGGGGACAGGTACTCTATTCCCAAATGAATTAGCTAAGGCATGACTGACTAGAATTACATGTGCCTTTTAAAATTACCCATTTAGCAGCACTAGGGAATGTGAAGAGGGCAGGAAAGACTGACCACATTGTTTTCTTTTGACTCTAAGGCAGACTGTTTGCACTGGAAGAGGATCAGAACTTTGCAACAAGGTCTTCACCCTCATAAGATTCATCAGGTTACACACAATGTATCCAAAAGTGGCTTACCATCTCTCCACATCATAAATATATTRTGGAAGGAGAGTAAGAAAATACGACAATATTTACAACTTGCTTCTCTTCCAATTTTTTGACCTATTCACCTATTCACCTATTAACCTGAGTTATCATTTGATTCCTTTCTTCCTCCCACCTTTCCTGTGAAGAAATGTGAAATAATCCATGGAAATATTTCAAAATATAAAAACAGGGACACCAATTCAAGGAACATCAATGCAGCCCAGGCCCTAACAGTGGACAGCATTCTAGTAAATGACTAGAAAAGAATTAGGAACAGAGCAAGTGCATCATGTTTTTCCCAGAATATCTATTGAGCACACAGCAATTTGTGGTTCAGAGGATTCCTGAACCAGACACGGTGATTTTGCGTTTAACAGCCCCCAATGAATTCATCTTTCATTAAGCTGTCTAGTCACTCTGGAACCCTTGCTAATTTTACTCATCTACAGCATTCTGTGGTGAGGGGGGTCACATCTTCAGCATTCTCTCCTCCATGTTGTTACTTACGGTTCTTGAATTTAATATATGAAGAAGATATTTCAGGAAATATTTCATGAATTGACAGATGAGGGTTGATATTTGAGGTGGAGACAGATATGATTCCGCTTCAGAAGATCAGACAAAAGTAGCTCTGCCTTTACACAAACAAAAAGAACCCCACCATAACCAAGCACAGTAGTAGCATATTTTTAAACTGTGAAAGTACTTGAATCTGTTTTCAGGTGCAAGATTTTCATCATGCACRGCTGAATCCATTAGAAAAGTTATCAGGAAGTAATCTAAACTTGGCTGCATAGTGGGACTGTGCAGATGTATTGCTTTTTGATGAGTATTGAACTGAATTTATGCTGCAGTGTGGCTAAACAGACTCACTCCCATGGAGTTCCATAATCAGCATCTTCTGTTTTCCGCCATTCCTTCTTTCCAAAGGACATAGTTCCCTGTGCCATTCCTCATAATGTTCGAAGGAATTCACAACAGAAGCATAAATTCTATTGTATCCTGAGACAAACAAATCCTTTGTGCCATAAGGTAATGGAGCATATCTAAAATAATACAGCACAAGCTTCAAACTCAGCAAAAAAAAMCTCTGGTACCACTAGCTTATTGACATAAAATGAAGCTGAAAAATTTGGTCAAGCATACTTCTGTATTTTCTTCATGCCTGATTGTTGTGTTCAAACAAAGGCATTCTCTTTTCTACTTAATATAAATGCTCCTTGTTTAAATCCAGAGTTCATAACTTACACATTTTTCCTAGGGAAATTGTTCTATTGTTGTTAMTAATGCTGCTGAGAAGACCAAAAGAAAAAAATGTTTTACTAAATCATTTACGATTCTGCCCTACATTWATACAGACTGGAAAAGAGGAAGCTCTAAACCACTGAGTTGACTTTGGGCAGCTTAGCTGCCAATAGCCGCTGCACTCTGCTGGCATACTCCACTTTACCTGACATCATCAGGGAATTGATACAGAATGAGGCACTGAGATTTGGACAGAAAGGTCTGGCAGAGAGGTGGAAGTCCAAGATACCCACAGGGATGCCACCTGAATTTGTGTAGGTGGATGAGATTATGTTGAGTCAAAGGCAGGCTGGAAGAAGGGAAGACCAGGAAGAATTTTCCCTTAGAATTTGTACAGTAATCTGGAAGAGGAGAAGGAAGACCTTCAACAAAAATGCTAGAAGAACTGGAAGGAGCAGAAAGAGAAATTAGTATGATGGCAGACATTCAATATGATATGACCCAGGGTGGGACTAACTAGGAACAGAAAGTGGAAGCTGGAAGCAATCCAAAATTCTTCATGAATTCCAAAATGATTTCTCTGAAGATCTGGATCGAGAAATATAATAGCAAATAAAAGGGTCAAAGACTCATACTTTTGAATTTGCACTAATATGTACAAGTATCTTCCCCTATACAAGGATCTGTCTCTCCAGTATATTGCTGTTTGCAGCAGTGGTTAATAGATTCTGCTTTTGCAGTTCAAGGAGGGCGAGATCTGCTTTCTGTTTCCTTCYGAGGACACCATGGCTTCAGTAACAGTGGGACGGTGAAGGGCACGGCTGTAAGCAGGAGAGAGACAGAATGGCTCCATACATTACTACAGCCCAGTAAGCAGGATTTTGCAGGGGAAGAGTGGGYGATTAGACCATAGGGCTGTTGTTTCGATGACTGACTTCTACTTGGCAAGACAGCGAGAGGTGGGAGCTGCAAGCAGGCTTGGGGCCACAGCTGTCCAGAGGCAGAGCCAGAACATCCCATGTGCCTGTGAAGAAGAGAAAATGCCTTCAACTGCCACACCCCCGAGTATCCCACTCAGGTTCCTGCACCCTCAGATTGGGTGGTTAAAGATTTTGTGCCGAGGAACAGACACAGGGTCTTCTTCTATGTCATGYTGCGCTGTTTGCTCTAAACTTACATTCAAAACAGAGCTGGACTTTTGAACTGCAGGCCCCCAGAGAGGCAGAGCTATGCACCATTACTAAATTTAGATGCTTCTGGAGTGGAAAATGGTAAAATGTTCTGCAAATAGCAAACTTTTCAGGATGTAACACATAAGAGTTGTTCCACACAGCCTGGTTGTTATAAACAAATTACTGGAAAACAGGCAATCATTAATCTCTTTCTGGAAACACCTATAGATTCCTGAACTGTTCACAGATTACTTCAGATATATCCAGAATAAAAGGCCTGATTTTTCTTCCTGGCTCCAGTCACATCGAGCATTTCACACTGTCACTTCTGCCTAGGAATTGCTGCTCCCTGAGGAAGTATTTCAACCCTCTGCAGAAACAGATGAGTCTATGTAAACACTGCTGCACTTCTTTRCAACATTTTGGAAGAGTGTTTTACACTATGTTACAACCTTGCTTCTTTTTTAAAGCTTTATAGGTATCACCAAAAYTGATAATCTACCGTGTCAGATAATTACAGTATTTATGGTCTTTATCACCTTCAGTCCAGTTCAGAGCATTTAATTCTATTTTGAATATGACTTTCCTGTACAATCTTCAAAGTCATCATTCCAACAGCAACATAGTTATTATTCTTAATGTTGGGATGCACAGGGTTAATTGGGATACCTTTCTACTTTATTTCTTGTTGTGGCTTGTTTATGAAAGTCTGTAAGAAATCTGGCTTTGGATTTCTTGAGTTTTCTGTGAGAGCTCAACCACTGCATTGCGTCACAACATCTGCTTCATGTAAACTTCTTGAAGGTCACTGGGACTCAGCRTAGCAAGCAGTAACCAGGGGTTATCTTGGCTGGTGGAAGAAAGTGAAGGTTCCTCTGCAGAACCTTTCTGGCAAGGACTGCAGTCACTACAAGTGATCTCTGTATTGCAGCAGAAATTCAAAACAGTAACTCCAAATGACTCTTGAGATCTACAAACTGGAATACATAAAGAGGAACAGAAAATGCTCAGAGCCTTGCTTCCTCCTTTAGTTTTCATTCATTGACAACAGACAAGTCAGACACAATGAAATAAAATGTGTGTACTTAGACTAGATTGCTTTACTGTTTTAGATAACAGAAATATTTAACAAAAAGAGGTAAAATTCTATAAAAATTAGCATTTTTTCCTCTCTGATGCAGATTGATTGTTCTGAGTAAAACTCAGATAACACAGCTGCATGAATTATGAGACACTATGATTTAAGATAAAACGTAGTCATGTTGCAACACCATCTCTTGGTTTGAGTTACACAGCAGGACAAGGTTTCTTAAGACAAATTTGATAACCACCTGAGAGGGTTTTCTTCTTTTTTTAGTTGTCTAGTTACAGTGTTTTTAAGTATCTATTACAAGGTTAGCCCGTTTGTGAGGTATCCTAAATATGCTACATCTGAAACTATAGCCTTAGCAATGTACCAGAGACCCAAAGGTTTCTTACAGGAGTCTCTGATATGCATCAGGTTCCAACAAAACCTACAGATTAAGATAATTTTTGGCATACAAAAAGGTCCAGGCTAGGCCCAGACAGACAAAGACCCAGTGTTTCTCCATGAGTTAGTCATTAAGCGTCTTTGTGATCCAATCCCCTTGATACCTGTAATACRCAAAACAAAAGTATATTTCCCTCATTTCTATAAAGAATTTTAAAACCTAAAAGTAAAAGAGTTGTACAGCAGAGTTGAGTGCTATTATCCCGAGTAACTCAACTGCTCTCTCTCTCTGTCTGTCTATCTATCTATCTATCTATCTATCTATCTATCTATCTATCTATCTATCTATCATGCATCTCCTGTGATTCATAGATTTGCTCTCTTTTGCTAGTATTTTATACTTGTTTTGTGCTTTTTGAAAGCATTTTTGATATTTTCTGGTATAATGCTCCAGAATTTGCAAGGATTCACTTATTGGTACTCTGGTTTAGAGCCTGAACTGCCCTGCTATCTGCTCCTCTCCCGATGGTCACAAAGGTAACCTTGAAACTGATGGCATCACCAACCATGCATGTCTTTTTGAAGTTGCAAACATTGTATTTAGTACAATGAGCTGCCTTGCATACTCCAGGTGACCAGAAAGCCACATGTGCAGGAAGCAGAACCAGGCAGACCTAGAGCCAGCTGGGAAGCTGGGACCAGACCAGTCCCAGCATGGAGCTGTTGAAGCTGCCTAAAAGTGGCCTCTTACCTTTGAAAAAATTGAAGGGAAAGAAGGTGCTGAACAGACATCAGTTAAACCACATCCTGAGAAGAAGATCCTAACCAAATGAGAGGGGCAACGTAATAAACTCTTCMTCTAATATAACCTTTGTTGAGAAAAATCACCAGTTACTTTCACCGTAAACTTCAGCAAGAGTCAGCTGTCACTAATTGTCATTATCCATCCTGCTCTTGGTAATTCCTAAGCCAGCTCTGCGCAAGCCCAGGTCAGGCCTAGAGGCAGTGTGGGCCTTCAGGGGGAACTGTGCCCATCTGTAGGCTTAAAGTTAGCTTGTGGTTTTCTCTTATTTTATGACTTTAAACCATCATTTAGATACCATATTGCCCTTCCTCAAGCCAAGAGTTGACCYCTGTCTTCCCTGCCTTCATTTTGCTAGCTAATTAGCAGCTGCATGAACCACACTGATGGGATGAAGGTGGACGTGGAAAACTCAGAGCAAAGATTAAAGCCCCATTCTTTCACCTTAGAAACAGCAGTTTATTTCAGAAGAGCCCATAAGAGTTGCCATGGCACTCAGGGATTATTATTGTTGGGTTCCACTGTGTGGCAACTCACATAGAGCTTCTTTTAATTTCCTGACATTTTCAGTGATGGGGCTAAACTATGAATTCTCAGATCCATGAACTTTGCTCCTATTTTGTGGTTTGAGCTCATTTTATTGACTGATAATGATTTTATAATAAGAGAATTGTTTCTCATTAGCAGTGCAGCGACTGCTGAAGGTCTGTGCCTAGCCTAGATTACTTACTCCAGTGTGGCCAGATACTTAAATCAACCGAGTATTTTAGTTGTTTCAAATGAAGGCTGTTTTATTGAACTGGTTTCCATTAATTTTCCCCGTGCTCTGACAGCTGCTGCATCAGAGTTTCCTTTCTGTAATTAGTTACTGCTAATGTGTGTATATGAACACTTTTTAGATATGAAGGGTAGTGTGGTCTTCATGCTGGGGCTGCCAAAGCGATTAGCCCAGAAGGAAAATGGACAGGGAGGAAAATGGAAGTGAACTCCTGCAATACGAAGTGCCATTTGATGATTTTGATCAGAGCCAWGCAGCAATCACCCCCCAGGTGAGTAAAGCCGTGGTTCACCACAAACAACAAACACTCCTTGGAAGCAGCTCCCTCACACTCTCTCGGCTCCCTCTTTGCTGCCATACACACAGCAGTCCAGATATACCATTATTACTGCAATGAGTAATTGACCCAAAGTGCTATTTGTGAAGAGTAAGGCCATGGAGCAGTGAGGCTGTTGGGCCAGGCCAGCCATGAGAGCTCCCACCTCCAGTGGACAAGCCACCACTGTCAGGAGAGCAACTGGCCAGCGTTTCCACTGGCACTAACACCTTCACCAGGTCTCAGCATTTCTTTCAGGCACTCATTTGTGGCTCCACTAGACTCTCTCAGGAGTTCAGCAAAATTCTGTGTGGCTGCTCTGTGACCACCAGATTGAACAACCAACATGGACTAACATGAGTTCTTGATTTCACAACAAAATTCACTGTGTCCCTCAACARCAGCTTCACCAGCACCACTCATATAACAGTGCAGAGGAGGGAGAAGGCAGGGAGACAAAAAGAGCTGCAATTTAATTAAAGCCATAGCTGACAGCAGAGAAAACATCTGTGGAGTCACCACAACCACACTGACTGCAGAATGACTGAGCCTCCCCTGGTACTTGTTTCTCTCTGCAAACTACTGACACAGCCTAGGAAACCTCCATAGGCTGAATATCTAACTTTTGAGATGGTTGAAGTCAGGTTCAAAAATTCAAAACATTTCTCAGACTTCGGTGTGAAGAYACCACATCCTGGTAGCTTGTTTGCTAACCAAGTTATCAAACACTTCATTTCTGATCGTGCATCTCTCTTGGTGCCCCCTCACTACTACTTTTTTTCCCTATCCTTTCAAATTGCATTTTGACCTTTTCGTTTGCTCTTGCTCCTACTGTACTTGTTTTCTCCTTTCTTTCATGGTATCCTCTCTTTTTTCCCTCCCCTGTTTCAACTTTACATTTCCATACTTTGTTTTCAATGTGCTGCTGCCTTGTGGGTTGTCACAGTAACACCTCTTAATTAGCCCTGTGCTCCTCATTGTCCTGTGAGTTAGAGATCTAATTGGCCTCTCAGTTTCCCTGCTACAACTCCATGGCCAGAGCAAACACAAAGCCTTGGCTGTCCCTTCCCCTTCGTGCTAGCAGTCACCATTGTCCTCCTAAACCTTTCTTCTCCCTTACATCCACATGTCCTCATGAGGAAGGCTGGAAAGCAGTTGATGTAGCCTCAGAGCCAGCCAGCTTCCTGCTTTGGTAACTCGTCAAAAATTTGCATTCCTAAAAACCTCATTTGGAGCTGGCAAGTCAGAAGCCGAGCTTYGGCAGTTGTGTGCACATGTGATTTCAGACTGGTGCTGCCAACTTCGGGGAGTTGCACAGACCAGAACCACTCTTGGGCCCACAGGACCAAAACCTATGAAAGGTGGAAATAGAAATAATTCTGAGAAGTGAAAGAAGGGGTGACTGGAAAGGAGGCAGGAGGAGAAACAACATGGTCCTCAGTGTTTGCCAAGAGACAGCTTGCTGTTCAATCTGGTTTACAACCATCAGCCTATAAAGGGGTATTTCCCAACACTGCTGCGCAGTGACACTGAGGAATCAGGGCTCTCCAGATTGCAGAGGGTCTATGCACAGCCTGCTGTAACCAAACCGTGTTTGGTTGATAATACATTTCCTCCAGATACTGCCACACATAAAAAATATACCAGATTATTTAGCCCCATTAAAGATAGCAATTACTGTCTTCATTCAGCTTCACTGGCAGGCCAGAACAACTGTAAAGGAAATTCATCTCCAGGATGTCCAAATGACAGAACTGGCCCCTGTACGWTACAGCTTACTGCAGCAGCATTAGCTGCAGTACCTTTCTTTACATTCTGCTTACACTGTACAATATTGGGTAACTTGATATTCCTCCAAGTGACATTTAAATTTAAGTCCACAAGAAAGCTGATTGTCATCTTTTGTGAAAACATTACGTGAGAATTTTAGGCCCCTATGTCACTTGATGTAAATCWGCTCTGTATATAAAAAGCTGCTAAACTACCCTCAGACCTTGTAAGGGCTATGATTTTCATATCTTCTTGGTGTGATTATTGTTCAGCCTTTTATGTGTGACTATGATAAACAAACTTCTTTGGAATTAGTCCACTTTAAAACACATTTCCACCATCAGCTTGCCCTTCTTAGCCCTTGTTGACCCCCACTTGGTAATTTCTACCAAGTTGTTTTAATCATGTTTATCATTGCAAGGCTTCTTAATAAGACAGTCTAGCTTTCCCTTCTGACTGCATGAAACAGTGCTGCTGGAGCTTGATTTGCGTGACCTAAATGATTTCTGCAATCACTGCTCTCCAGTTGTTTGTCCTGGAGGGACAGTGAAGGATTATACTCTTTTAAAAGCACTTCTATTTAGCAAATGCCTCATTTGCAATAAGACATCAGCATTTACCACATTCATAAAGCAGCTAATAAATATAGTTTCTGCTTCAATTTTCTTGCTTCACAGAAGACCAGAGAAAAAGATTGCATAACTGGGATCCAAGAGCAGGTAATAATTCCTTACCATTAGCACTCCAACTGCAGACCTGTAAGTCTGTTCAAAACACTCAATCAGCAGCTTGCACTATCCATCCTATCACAAGGACCTCACAYGAGGACCTCCATATCCCACTGCAAAAAAGGAAGGGGAGACCATTCTGCTGAAGCCTTAACTTCTGTCCCTCATTCTACTGTTCCTTTCTGCCTCAGTTTCCCTTCATTTAAAATAAAATAAAAAMCAGGTATTTAGCACCACAAATATTTTATGTTTGAAGATGATATTTCTTTTATTTGAGGGACTGATCCAATCAATAGGAATATCATTATAGAATTAAATTGGTCCTCGTTCGAGCCCATATTTTGGGAATGGGGAACAGAAAAAGTGTGGGGTGAGGTGAAGGGGTGGTGTTCAAGCCTTTGCCAGCTGCTCTYCCAGATGGCCAGTTCTCAGTACCACCAACTGATGGAGGTAATACTCTCTGGGCCAGGAGCTATTAAGCTCATTTCCTTTGCTGCCACTGCACAGAGGCACTGAGGAAGAGTTTGGCAGGAGGAAGAAAGGTCTGAAGTTCCCCATCAAGCTGCAGCTATGTAATACAAGAGGCACGATTTTCCTCGTAACAGTAAGCTAAATGAGACTTTGAGCTGATTAATGATCATGGCAGAAAAAGAACCAGCAGTGAAAGCACTTATAAGTCACTGTGTACCTTCTAGTCCAGCAAAGGATTCTGAAATAAAATACTTCATGCAGCGGCTGCTGTTAAAGGGAGGCATTCATATTGCATTATTGACTGTTTATTCATACAGGTCTTCACAATAACAACTACGTCATGTCAAAAGCAGCAATAATGGATTTCCACATCTTCTTGAAACAGCCTGTGTCTTTCTTAAAGCAGGGTGTGTCTGTCATGCTTCTGTAATACCTAGAACATTGATACTAGACCTATTAGACCTCATCATAGCAGAAGAAGTAATTATTTTATAATCCTTTTAAGTACAATGTAAGTGTATATAAATCATTTCCTTGTCTCATATCTCTTCCTTATCTAGTCATGTAACAGCATCCGGCTCCACGGTTCTTTCATAAAACAGATCTATTTCTGGCAAAGGCAAAGAACTTCTTAGGGAGAACGTTTGCTTTTTTCATCTGTCATTGAATCCAAGGGAACCTCTCCCTCAACACCACCAGCAGCCTAGAATATTGCTCCTTGGAGCACAGCACACTTTCCTGCTCACTGCAGGCCTACTTTCACCATGGATAAAAAAGCAGCTGAGCCAGCAGGCACTTGTTGAATTCTGAGCATTCTTCATCACCCACCACAGGCAGTGAGGGCAGCTTGGCTGCTGGCTGCAGCAGGAGCAGCACAGAAGGCCTTTTAACAGAATAGACGTCAGGGCATCTTGCCAGGTTGCACACACACACACAAGTATGCACACATGCACACAGCAAAAGTAGTGTCCCAAGAGAGATACAAGCAATTTATAATGTTTCCACCTTTCAGTGTCACAGCAAATTCAAAGACAGACAGTTCCCTAAAATGTGGCAAATGGCCATAATTGGAAGTCTCACTATTAGCAGACTGTTTCTCTGCTAAATTTGTATTAAAGAGGAAATCATAAAATCCGTTGTTGAAAAAAGAAGAATCCCCCACAGTCAACACTCTCAGAGCGGGTGAGGTTCACAGTAAATTGATACAGCTCATGCAACATCAGGCAATATGAGGTGTCATTTACAAAAAAAAACAATATTTGGCAGATAACTTTGGGTCTGTTGGCTGAAGTAGAAAAAGCAATCAATACATGTTGGCAATATTTACCCACTTAAAGTGCTGCCAAATGTGAATTTGCAGGAATGTATCAGATGCTTTGAACTGATCTTTGACTTTGTCTCTTCATAGACGAATGTGAATTGAAACTAGAGTGATCCACATTACAGAGAAAGAGATATGGCAGGAATGCACAGGGTCACCCCTATTATTTGTTCTTGCCGTAAGAGTCACTGCAGAAAAAATTAGGTCAGATAGTTTCCAAAGGGATTAAGTGAGGTAAATCAAATTGATAACAGGAATCTGAAAAAACTCACTGTGTCAGACTTGATCACTCTCTACCTGGAATAAAACACACTTTTTTTAAAAATTGGAATAGAAATTTTGGATTTTACAAGAAAGAGCCCACATCTGATATATTATCTGTTTCTATCTCTATCACTCTCCCTTCTTCTCCTCCATCAGGCAGTGGCTTTTAGATGCCTCGTTCCCCCCCATCTCTGAAATATAGACTGAGGCTCCTATAGTTAGTTATATGACTGCAAATGAACACTAAAGAACACCTAGAAGACAGAAACACAACCTGTGGCAATTAAAATTAGGACAAACATGACTTCTGGTTATTTAATATGATGCCTGATTGTTATTATAATCCAAGTGCTATGAAAATTTCACTGAAAACCAGTAATTATTTCAAATAGCTAGTCCTGATTAAAAGCAACAGAAATGTCCCACAAAGTCAAACTAATGATACACCCCATTCAGTATTTTTTCTCCAGTGGAAGATATCTTCAGTGGAAGATGTTGCCCATGGTGAGGATGTGAGTCTAGRTATTTTCTGCATTCCATTCTTCTACATCTCCCAACAAGCAGAATTGCTGTTGTGGCTCATCAGATGTTGAGTGCATTGCTGCCTAGTGCTGCTAGCACATTTACTGACATTTTATTTGCAATTTGCCTCATCTCTTTTTGTCCTGATCATACATTCCACCTTCCCAACCTCTCCTTTGTGTAACACAGCAAAGCCTTCCCACTCTCCATCATCTTTTCRAGGAAGGCCCAGCTGACTCAGAGACTGACCCTGGGCCATGAATGACAGCAAGTGGATCRCTTCCTGGAACAATGTCTTCAATCTCGTTCTACAACATTTCTTCTTCCAATAAATAGCTTGAAACTGAAGAATTGGATTCTGTGAAAGGTGGGAGAGGAAAATTAGCCATTTGCAAGTTGCCAGCAGAAACAGGGCTCTCCTACGGTCATTCTGAATTTTTAAAAAAATTAAGCAACAAGCTTGGACATGGAATAAATCAGAGGAAAAACGAACTCGTTCTAGGGCTTTTGCTAGCATTTATAATTGTGGAAAGAAATGAGAAAACTGTCAAATAGAATCTCTTTGCTACAACCACATTAAAAGATAATTTCCATTCCCCAGATGCGTGATCTAACTCCTAATGAAAGGTGTGTCCTGAAGGACAGAATCTGGCCTTACATGAATCTAATGAACCCAACATCTTTAGCAGGCCTCTGAAATACTCCTTTGTTCTGCAAAAGCATTTTACTGTACTATTTACATGAAAGAAGCTGTACCAAAAAAATGAGTCAGATTAAATGCTGTAGGTCCAGATTTCATTTGACCTTCCCATGATACCCTAGTAAAAAATTAAAGGAAGGTCTGGCACGGGGAGTATTTCTTTTTACTGCATGAAACAGCAAGTCTGCTTCCTCACTGAGAAGGAAACAAGGACTCAGGTGTAACTYCCCTCTGAAATGGAGGAGATACTGAAAAGTTGAGACCTTCAGCGTATTTCCCCCGCATAGCAATACTAGGAAGAACATTGCCCAAGGTATAGACTTACCTTTCAATAACATATAGCTCACAAAAGGATTGTGGCTCTCCCTAAAACTGCGCCTGCAGGGCAGAGCTGCTTGCAGAGTGTGGGGCCGAAAGGCCTATAGGAGTGGTTGATGTAACTGTCAAAACTGGAAACAAAATTCAAAATAAAATTAACCTTTTAATAAATCACAAAGCTCTACTGTCTTCAGCAGGTGATGAATTCTAAATAATTAAAAACTTCATTTCTCTTACAATGCAGATTTATTTTTATTTTTTCCTGCAGTTGTGCTGATATTACCTTTTACAGCGTTTATTTCTTAATGGCAAATCTTTTTATGTCCCTGGAGCACTAAGCTCAAGACAAAGAGAACAACTGGAGAACTTGTAGGTTTCATGCAGCATTCTGGAAGAACTGCTCCTAGGTATGTTCAACAAAAGTGTGAAACAGATTGGGAGAATGACACTAAGATAAACTTTGAATGTGCTGTATGATCCCTGGGGAATGGAAAGTATTTTGGATGTGATTTTTAATTTGTTACCAGAACCCTTTAAATGTGCATGGTAGAGAAGGAGATATATTTTCAGCTGCTCAGTTAATAAAAAAGGTTCCAATTTACATTAACATTCATTAGGAAGGACTGTTCACTTATAGTCTGTACATAGTGGCACACCTGACAGAGACTGAAGTTGGAATTCTGTGGCCACCCTCCTCCTGATCACTGACAGCTTTAAAGCAGTTTAAAAACCACTGACTCTATCCCAGCAGCAGAGCAGCACAGCCATAAGGCCAGGCAGAAGGAACTGCTGTTGCACAGACACTGTAGCTGTTAGCTCCCATCTGGTTGGGCTGCCTGGGCTGTCTTGCACCCTTGTGCCTGGCTTTGGGGTCCCACACTGGGAAACTCTGCTGTGCTTTTCACTCCTATGGGYGCAAAGGAAGGCAATCAGATGGACCTCACAGCCATGTCTCTGGATACACACCTCACACACACAGAGCCCGCTCTGCTCYAAAGAGTTGTTGGTTAAAGTATATGCAGTTTTTATATAGGGCTTTTTCCTTAGCATTGATGAGTATCTGTGATYCTCATATCCATACTTTATCAGGCAGTAGGAATGGAGCCGGCACCATTTTACACTCGGCTCCCAGGCTCCTGTGAGTAAAGAGTACTCATCATCTTCTACCATTACACTCAGTAATTATCTTCAGGATAATTAGCACCTGTTACTTGGAGATCTCCATCAAGACTCTTCTTTCTATTGTGGACTATAACTATTAGGTTGGATCTCTGTCTGGTATGAATTGGCATGCACCCTAATTAATATATTTTCCTTTCCATCTGAGCTGGGAGGAAGCCTTAGGAATATATGTTGTTAAGGCATACTCCAGGCAGCTGTGAGCTGTAGAATTGAGTCTCCCAAAATCTGACTATGCATTCCTTGTGCACTCTGAGCTCTAAAGTTATATCTTTGTTGTAAATACGTGATCAGACCCTTGAGTTCTTTAAATAGAGGACTATGTGTTGCATAGAATGCAGGTATCATCAAACTGCTAAACTTKGCACTGATAGAAACTCTTATTTTAAGGCAGGACAAATGATTTTCAAACCTTAAAGCTTCACAGACAGTATCTATGATGCAAGAGMGCATGGTCTGCATCCTTCCCATTTTAATTAGTGTAATTACAGAGGATTACTTTGTATCATTTAAACAAGTTCATGTATCATCATCTTGCAATCAAAATACCAGCAGCACTTCATGGATCTCTGTCTGCTTGAGAATAGATGAGGTGGTTATTATTATTATTATTATTATTATTATTATTATTATTGTTATTGTTATTGTTATTGTTATTGTTATTACTACTGCTATTACTCTTTCTCTACTTGTTGTAGCTATGGCCTGTTTTCATGCTTGCTGCTGAAACATGACTGCAGCCTATTGTAGCAGGAGATCTATGTGCAACCTGGGGAGCCGGCAGTGGGAACAGGGAAATCATGTCCCCACTTCCTTTCACCGACAAAAGCCTCAGGACAAAATGTCTGTAAAGATGAGAGCTACTGAATGAACCGTTCGGAGGAGTGGAAGCAGGCTGCGATTGAAGCCTAGCAATTTATCTCTTCCTACAGCAGATTTTTGAGTGTTTGCCCCGGAAAGAGGGGAGGCTTCAGAAGCCATCAGTGTTCTCAAATCAGTGTTAGAGCTGAAGTGCTAACGCCTTTCTATGGTTCCGTGTGGTGTTTGTAAAAAGTATCGTAACTTCTGTCGGGGGAAAAATGTTCACTGCATGAATCTCACAACTTGTGAGGAATCTACCAGTGATAACAAGGAGGTTTCTGTACCTCAAAACATTGCTCTGCATTAAAGTAAAGCCTGCCAATTTGAGGACAACTGCTTTCTCAGGCACACGTAATCCACTACAGTTATTTTGGTTCGTTTTCTTCTTACAAGTATCACTAGTAATAGCTAGCATGTTGTTGCAATCCTCTTCTGATCTTTCTCATCACATACAATTTATACACAACTGTAATTATTATTATTACTACATAGCCCTGTATCATAATTGCATGTTGATGATGTTGTTACAATAATGTGTGTTGTATAAATAAATGGTAACTATTAGTGGATATATATATTATTTGTGGATATATATATTATTTGATCCATAGATGCACAAGGCAGTGATGGACACAGAGTTTGAAGCACATGAAAAAGTTTGAGAAATAAGAAAAAGGAGCTACGGTAAAGATATTCTATCAATATCCAAATAGTTGATACAGTATTTTTGAGGACAGATTAGGGTAAAACTACTCAAAAAAAKAAAACAGTAATCAACAATCAAGTTACATTTTCTTTCCCCCTTAGAATGACTTTGATTTTTACTGTATTCAGATGGATTCCAGCATATTCAAGAACTGTTATGACTGCACTTGTTATTCACGGGGAAATATTACAGAACTTGTATATCAGTAAATGAAACAGGAACATCTGATATTGCCAGTACAATATCAGCACCTTCTATTTAATTTGGATGCAATTAATCTGAAAGAACAGCACAGTCCCAGGAAACCAAATTCCCCTAGTTTTACATAGCAGAAATAGATGCAATTTACTGGGATAGTGACCTCATTTATGTGAGACAGACCTTCCAGTTGGAGTTTCCAAGCACCTAACATTTTCATTTCACCAAGTTTCCTAGAGGGTRTATATATCCATTTTCTGTGCTGACAGTTAGATGAGCTGTGAACTGCAGGCGTTGTGACACTGCACAGCCTCTGCACTTGAGCAAGGGGAATTGCAGGACATTTACAAGAAGATTGGGGTGACATATGCAGGAGGAAAAGATGGTGGATGTGTAAAGAGGAACAAACACACACTGAAGATAGGAGAGGCAAAGAAGGTCACCTTCAAAACACTCCTTGTCAACAGCACACAGAGAGGGCAACCACCAGGTCTCCTGCTCCAGTGGAGTTACCATCCAGTTTTGAATCCATGTAGTGGCCGTGAATGGCTTAGAAGCTCCTCCACTTCCTGGATTAGTACGCTGTAATGACTGCRAGGACAGGGATGGTAGCTTGTTTTGAAAAGCTGCTTAAGAGGGGAGTAAAGATACCTACTGGGATGCCTCTGTTGAGTGCTGCATCTTCCCTGTGCCACCTCAGCTGCTGGCAGCTGCTGCTGGCAGTAACCAATACTTGGGCATAAATAAATGTCTTTTACTGTCTCTGCTTGAGGTATTCAAACACAAAAAAAGGGCAGGTAACTCCGTAGCCTATCAAGCTGCTATAAATATACTGACATTTAACTATTGTGACTTAATCAAGATTTGTAAATACATTACAATGAGCAAGTGATACACTCAGTGTCAATTAAAACAAGAGGATGACACAGCACTGAGCTGATACTAACCTAAGATATTTCTTGATGATCTGAAAACCCCACCTATCTGCTRCTGATGCTTGGGGCAAATTATTTCCATAGGCTCAAACAATTAGATACCCCTCTGAATGATGTTTATCTAACGTTGCTTTCTTCACAGTAAAGACTGTTAATGCAGCAGTTGAGCAACTCCAGGAAGGCACTGTTATCCTGAGATAATCAGGAGCCTGAGGGCTCAGAGGCAGTCATCTGTGTTCTCTGCCCCAATTTCATCGGTATATTAAATTAAAAAAAAACCTCTATGTTAMTACATCATGAAGGTCAAACATTTCATTGCAAAGAAGTGTGGAAATTCAAAAATAGGATTCCCAGAGCAATTCTAACTATATGTTCATATGTATATAGGTACAGTGCATTATCCCAAATATTATTAATGCTGTCATTAGACTGTGGACAAATTATTAGGGAACTGATGTATCAAATTTGCGCGTTTATCCTTTTGCCTACATGTATATGTTTATGAAGTGTGTGCGTAAGCAACCAATTTCACTTTGGAGAGGTATCTAAAAATACTCTTTGACTAATTTTGTAATCCATTTGCATATTATGTTATTGCTTATATGGGAGGGCAGAACTAAGATTGGACCTTGTTTTATGTGATACTGGGGCCAAACCACAGGACACTGAGTATATTATATGTTTTTAATTATCTTTTAGGTAAATGACAGTTTCCATATAAGTTCTGCTGGCAAGCATTTTGCCACTGGTATACTCAAAGAAAACGGGGCTGAGATTTATTAGTAGTGTTTAGGATTCCTAATTATGCTCTAAGCTGCCTTGGACATACACTAGCAAATCTGGAATGAGCTATAACAAGCTGACAGGCATCTGTGTGACACAATGGTTCATGACTCTGTTGTGCACAGGTAGCTTATTACAGAGCACTAAAGAACACATCCCCAGAGTGTAAAACCTGGACAAGTACACCCTCAGCTTTTCATCCTGAGTGTCATGTATGTGGCAAGGAGTCATGACTGACTGCCCTCCCTACACTGTCATCTGAGAGAGCCATCTAATCACACTTTGGCTAGAGGAGCAAAAATCSTGTGTATGGAAAATTCTGAGAACTACTGGCCCAGTGTCTTGTTGATACTCAGTGTTCTCTGTACATTAAATACTATGGGCAGTTGTGCTCATTTTCTGGAGTCCATGTGCCTTCAGGAACAGCCTAAACCACACATAGAATGTTTTTGGGTATTAAAATATATATGTTATGCCTAGAACAGGGCCGATATAGGGAGAGTAGGAAATGGGCTAACCTGGGAAGGCTTGAAGCACCTCAGAATTTCTTCTATAAGAGGAAGGATTACCCCCCAAGGACTTTTCCTCCATTACTGAGTGCCAGAGACAGAAAAAAAAATCACTTAAATGATAAAAAGCTATTCACAAGAACTGGCTATAAAATGACTGTTATCTACAAGCCACTGCTTTTTCTCTGAATCCACTGTTATGTACCAGAATTGTTAAATAACAAGGTACTAGTCTAAGAGTGTTTTCAGACAAAAAAAAAACTACAGTCCTTGCTTTATAACCCTGAAGGAGCATAAAGAAATACAGTGAGAGTAAATGCTGATCTCTGAGCATAAATTTCAGTATTGTAGTGGATGAAAGGAAATTTAAATACCATTTTGAAGTTGATTATATCACACAACTCCACCCTAGAACTAACTTGCAGCCTTTAAACTACCGTGTTAAAGCAAAAAGGGAGACAAGATAAAAGATAAAGAGAAGGGGGAGGGGAAAAGTTGCTATTTTATAAAATAATGGGATTATGTAGAATAAAGGTTAGACAAAATTATAGGAGTTAGAGAATGCCAGCATGAAACCCATTACTTTAATTCATTGTGGCCTCACTGGGATCTGAACCTCACATAATTTGATTATTTTCTAAGGAAGAATAGAAAAGGAAAAATGTAGAAAACAACAAAAAATGAGGAAAAGCAGGGAGGAAAACTAACAATTCAGATGGCAACACCAATAAAACAAATTAGAATTTTTATTTTATGTTACATCACTAAAATCATGKTCCTGTATCTTCTGTCACTTGAATTGAATTTGGAAATGCCACACAGGACACACAAACAGGCTGCACAACTAGCATATACCATGGAGTATCACCTTAGCATGTGAAACACAGCACCAGGGCAACAGGAGTATCATTTTCAGGGAAGGAAATACAACACCAGGGCAAAAGCTTCCATTCTGTCATCATCTTTGGTAGTGATTCACAGGCCTCTTCTTAATCCAGCCTTCTCTGAATGTTAAAATCCTGTATAGAGTTCAAATTTTATACTGCTTGAAGTTGAAAAATAAGATTCTGTGTAGTGCAGAGGCACTTAAAAGTCTTGAGACTTCTGAATTTCTAAGAAAGGGAGAGGACAGCATTTTCATTTCAAATGWATGTTTTTATTGATAAAAAGTGAATATAACAACACATACCTCATGGGAATAGGATTTTAGAAATCTTCTATTTGAGGTTCAGCAGAGCTGCRTAGTACAGCTGTAGTAAAATGAAAGTATTCCTAAAATAAATCTATTGCACAGATCATCTATTCAGACTTTCAGGACAGTTAAGGAAAAAGAAGGGATTTGACCCCTGAGTACCTTCTAAAAGTGACAGCAGAAAGGGGCGAATAGGTTGTGGGTCTACCAATGATACACCACCTTGAAAGACAGGCTAAAGTGAAGCAAACAAGCTGCAGGGTAGGATGAGAGGGAGAGAACGAGAAGAGGCAGAGTGAGGCATCACCTCATCTCKGCGCAGATGCCATTGATTACCATTGCACCCTTACGACCTGAGAAAACTTTTCCAGATAAGACTGTGAATCATGGCCTGTGCCAGATGTGACATCATATTTGGAGATGGTTTGAAGGTATGCACTTATCCAAAACCAACATTTTCCTGGTTTTACACTGGTTATTTAGAGGATACAAAATTTCACTAAAATAGTATCTTTCAACTGTAACATACACAGTTGGATTAGTGGTAAACACTTCAATGAAACTACTATTTCAGAGGTTTGCAACTTACGGACTTCTTGAGAAAGAGGTAAAACAGAGACATTTTTATCAGCTAAAAAACTCACAATGCACTCATTTTKAAAAAGAAAAAAAAATAAAAGGAAAAAAAWTATCTGCTTTTTGGCTAGCTTTAAAAGGCAAGGCATATGTTTATTCCTTGGTGAAGAATTCAACTATACTCATTAAAACCTCTCTCATGATTGTAGCTTCAGCAACAGCTTCCATGGACAGAGGAAAGGTATGGCAGAACAAGGACACATCTACAGAGAAAGCTAAGAAAATGATCTAATAAAGTTATGAAATAAATTCTCCTTTCTGTGCTGTACATTTTGTTTAGCTAACCAAACTGAGCACCAAAACTAATGAAATGCTAAGGTAAATAATTATTTTCCTGTGAATGCTTTTGGCCCATTGTGTTAATTAAGGCTTGATTCTGAAGTGGTCAGAAACAAAAAAGAAGCAAAGTCACTTTTACATCTATATGTCAGTGTAAATTGCTGTGTTAATCAGGATATAGTTCTGCTGGGAAAGCAGGACAAAAACACTGAGTATTTTTAGACCTGTTGTAGTCAAATATTCTTGTTCCTGTCTTAATATTGACATGAACCAGAAGTGAATATACATTTTAAATGCAAGTATTGCTAAATGTTGCACATCCCTCAAGGGCTGAATTTAGGTCCTGGTACAAAGCTCATTAAAATCAACAGGAACCTTTCTTCTGGCTCCAGCAGAGTCAGAACCTGGGTATAAATAAGTATGCTAAAACCCAGTAATAGTGAAAAAGGAAAAAAAATCAAATAACAAAAGAAGGGTACAATAGTTAAAATGTTGTTACTGACATTCAGTTATAATCATAAACATGTTTTTAACAAGTAAAATTTCTATACTTTCATATTCTCATAAAGCAAAATGAACAGTACCCACTTTCCCTGCACTTGATAACACTACCACTATGGACCCAATGCTGTCATTGATCAGGCTTCTCTATTTTGCTCAATTATTCTAAAATATCTGGTAATGAGGTGAAGAAGGACATTTTTGGGAATAGTGCAGAAATAKAAATATAAATGAAGAAATATAAATTAAGAAAATGTTCCCTTACAACTTTATACCGACACACTGTGATCAGTCATAATAATCACTTAACTGCCATTGCACCCAGTCCTTTTATGGAAGATTTTGAAGAACTATCCAGGTATCACAGGAGCTGGTGATTCAGAAAGTAGTAACCTATTCCCTGCATCACATGCTGCTAAAAGTGTTCTCCTGGAAAAGTAGGGAAGTAATACTTCTGAAGCTTTGAAACTGTGAAAACATGTGTGTGACTTTCAGTTTCTTTTGAGAGAAATATTCACCCATATCCTGGACAGATTTTCCTCCAGGTAATTACATCCTTTCTCTAGTTCCAAGTGGATACATTATTCTTCATTTACACTTTTAAAGCACTTACTTGCTGTGACAGTCTTGTTCTTTATCTGTTGAGGTGGTTGTCCAAAGCAATTTGAAAGTTCTTTTGAACAGAGGATAAAATAAAGTAGGCCTTTTCTTTTACCAAATGAATCCTTATTTTTAAGGGCTTAAATTCCAGAGCTCAGGATATTTTCTTGAATCCCTCTGCAATTCAGAGTACTGTGCTTTCCCAACAGCTATGTTGAGAAACAGCTATTCCTTGCTTTATCTGAAGTAACTGCAGTGATACAAAAGTAGTCTCTCAAAGATAGAAGAACGTAGATTAAAAAATTAAACCTCTGTAAATAAATGCTGACATTTACAACTTAAATTGCAGCAGTGTCCATTGCCATTCTTCCTCAGCTTAAAAAAAYAAAGGCAAATTTTGCTCCTCAAAGCAGTAGGGTAGGGAAGAGGTAGGGAAGGAGACAAACCACAAGATAAAGGCAAGACTATATTGTATGAACAAATAATAGGATTTTGGCCAAGGATAAGGAAAAGGGTTAATTCAGTAAGAGATTTTGGCAGATAAATTGAAGAGTCATGAAGCATCCCTTAGAGATAAGAAAAAGCATTAATTCAAGATTGTTTGGAGGAGGAAGAGGAGCAAAGTGACAGAATTTTCCTCAACAATGAGGTAAACGTATGAAAAGTGAAAAAAAAGTTGGGAAAAAAATCTTCATGCTACGTTTCAGTCAGGCATGTGATTAAACTAATGTTTAAACAACTCTGATTAGCAAATACATTAAGAAGATGCAATGAAGAGGCGTTAAGAAGCAGAACTGCAAAATGGAAGCTATGTCAGAAGTGAAGATGAAGAATGAGTAGAACTGATAATTATCAGTTGAAAAATCTCAGGCTGAAGCTGTATCAACAGATACAAAGACACACAAAAATTGCATGGAGTCTGGAGGGGAAGACACATCCCTGAAACATCTCAAGGTTCTATCCAGGCAGGTATTCCCACTCTATATGACTAAATCTTCTGAGTATGGACAAATAACAAAGGAAAATCATGTTGAAGGATAAAGAATGATAAAAATATCTCACATACCTATGTCTCAAAAACAACAGACATTTTTCTTTAATGTTGAGGAAGTTTTCTCTTTACTGTTCTCATGATCCAAAGCACATTCTGATCTAGTAACCATTCTCTTGCTGGAACAGCTGACTCATCAAGCTAAGAACTGATCCCTTTCAGGCCATTCACCTTAAAAGATGAGAACTTTGCTTCCCATCTGAAAGCAGAGTATCCTCTTAGGTTTATCAAATGACATTTCTTTTCCCTTCAGGACAAATTTCTAGAAAAGTTCACAGCTAGCTGGCATGCAGCCAGCACTGTATTCCCTGGCACCACATACACATTTAACTTTAGAGTTTACTGGCACAAGCCAGCCCTGCATTCTGTCCCAGAGATGGCTGTGTTTCAGCAGCAATGAAACTGCAAGATACATAGTGCCACATTCTTCACTCCAACACCCATGCAGCTCCAGTGAAAATGATGCAGGCAAAGTTAGGAAAATTACATGGAGGTGACCAAAGCCTGCCCTGCCTTYGCTTTTATTAAAGAATAATTTAAAAATATATTTCTTTGTTTTCCCCAAATAATCTATCAACCCCCCACCTTACTGCCTAGTTCCACAGGACTTTGAAATAAGATTTGTCAGTATTTTTCTCCTCATCTTCCATCAGAGGAGATCTATCTTTGCTTGCTCCTCACAAGAGCCATGACCTTATCGGATGGCTAACTGTGTTAGTGATGAGCAGACTGAATTACCTCCAGCTAAGCCCTGGTCATTGAAATAGAAGGGTTTTGAAGTACATGCAGGCAACTAGTAAATTAGGAGACAGAAATTACAGCACAAAGGATAAGTGCTACAGTGCTTGGGAAAGGTCTATCTGATGTAAAGATTTCTGCGCATAAAAAGGTCTCTTTGGCTTTTTGTTTAGTAAATAGGTGGCTGAGTATTTGACCTTCTTCTTTTAAAAATTCCAGATCAATGCTGGGCACAGGCAGGCCCACTATGGAAAGCTGAAGCATCTGTGTTGCTCCTATTCAACACAACAGCACTGTGGCCGTATCCCCCTCACTTCACTCATATTCCCAGTTCTCTGGGGAGTTTCTCTATCACAGGGAAACCTATGCACTTGTTCAGCTACTTGAGAGACCGTCAGTGATTAGGCACGTACGAAACTCTGAGCAAGCTGAGCAGAACAAGCCCAATGAAGTACTGGGTGAGTGTGTTTAACAAGCACACCAACTGTTATTTRCCAGTCACACTGATATGAGTAAAGCTGGTTTAAGAATTGTGCTGAGGATTAGCTAGATGATTCATGGGAAAATCCAAAATTAAGGGCCCAATATACGTTCAAAGTATGTGGCTGAGAGTTGGGGAAGGGGAACACTTGGTCTCTCACTTAGAATGAATCCTAATTACCTATTTCTTCCAGTTACAGTGATCAATCTCCAAACATGTCTATATTAAGCAAGCCATATGTGTAAATGTGTGTACATACACTTCTTTTAAGATACTAAGTTCTAGATACCCCTGGAAATGAAACTCAAAACACCAGGATCTGCTCAGGGGAGATTCACTCAGACTCCCACAGGCCTCCTTCCTCTTTTCTTAATATATAGCRTAGAGAAGGATGTATAACAAAGAGAAGGATTTGGCCCAGTGCCTATAAAACACAGGACAATTAAAGGCGCAGTGTAAAATACTAATGACACATATCTGCTCCTGGAATACTGCAAGTCATTTGTGATTAATCCTGTTCACTAAAGAAAGTTGTGAGGGCTGAGGATATATCTTTGTTTGTTCTTTTCCTCTGAATACTTCTTGGTGTTGATAATAATATCTAGTGAGATAAAAAAAAAAACAACAAGGATGCAAGTATTTTTTTTACCTGATGAGCTAAAGAAATGCTTTTCTGATTTTCACTTGAGAGGCTGTATTTCACCTATTTTGACACCTCTCATTAATGATTTTTGCCCTGCATAGGATGCCTTGCTGAGAACAGCCTGGTTTCTATGGTCTTGGTTTCTCACAACCAGAGCTCTCTTGCATTATCCATCATTTACAGGAATTCATTATCAAAGAGCTGCACAAGGGTTTAAGCTGTAAAACACCAAGAGATTTGTCTGGACTTTGGAAGAGATTTTATGACGTTCAGGATTTGGGAGTAACACTGTAAAAGAAAAGTATTTCTTAAATTCATCACTTTCTGGATGCCCTGTATCTCGATGAAGCTTCACCTACCAAAGGTAGTTTATTTCAATGGTCGCCCTTTGACCCTGCTCCGAGCTCTAGCATCTCCCGCAGATTCGAAGTCCTTTGGTCTCCCTTTTCTATCTCTGTCCTACAAACAGAAAGCCTCTGCTTCCTCCACACCCACTCTCCTCGCCAGAAGCCTCACTGCAACTTCCTGTCAGTTTTACACTGTCGTGGACTTCCTCTGAGCACAAGTTTTATCTGAAAGCACCACATTAACTATTTGCTTACTAAGTGTTTCCTAGAAACATAAATGCTCATTTATTTTTAATCTTTATCAGCTAAACCCTTTGTAACTGGAAAATATGAGTGGCACTCGGGGGGGGGGGGGGGAAGTGATTTACATAATTTAGGACAAATAACAGAAAAKCTGAGAAATACTGCATTTATTCGCAGGCATTGGGAAACCTGCTTTGTATCAGCAAGACTAATGATACACAGTTCGTATTCAGAGACATAATGATCCACATAAAACCAGCAGTATGTGGCATCTCTGAAAAACCCTTCACCAGTGGATCTCAACACCCTTTTAGAAATGCAAGAAATACTGCACTGGCATTTACGTTTCTAGCTCTTTACTTTCTTAATTAACTTTAAGCAACCATTCTGTGCTTTCGGCGCACCTCTGAGCGGTAACTAACCCACAGCTCCCCGCTGGAGCGTACCAGAACTCGGGGACGGGTCTGACACTGCCCCGCTCGCCCCTCACCGCCACAGCGCGGGGGGCGGGGCGGCGGTGCGCGTGCGCAGGGGGCGGTGCGGCGGGGTCACCCCTCCCTGCGCCCGCCCCTCCCTCCGCCCCCGCCGCGCCAGAGCGAGGCTGGGCGTGCGGCGTCACGGCGACGGCCCCGAGCCGCGCCCCGGCACAGGCGGCGAGCGGAGCCGAGCGGAGCGCAGCGGGCGCAGCGCAGCGGGATCGGCCGGCGAGGCGGCGGAGGGCGGTCGGCGGGGAGCGGAGGCGCTGTCCGGTGGGTAGCGGCGGGCAGCGCGGGCCGGGCCGGGCCGGGCCGCCGTGGCGGGGAACGGCGCGGCGTCTCTGGTACAGGTGGCGGGGCGGGGTGGGGGCGGCGGCGAGAGGGGGGGGTGGCGGCGGCGGCGGCGGGGAGCGGCGCGCTGTGAGGGAAGGGGCACCAGCCTGGAACATGGCGGAAGAGGAACCGGGAGCCGCCGCCTCGTCCGGCCTCAGGCGTGGTGGGACCCCGAGGTGGTGGGGGGGAGCGGGGCGCTGAGGGGCAGCCGTGGCGGTCGGGCCCAGGGCTCGGCCCTGCCCTTCGCCGCCGCCCCCCGCCCGCCTGTCCCCRGAGCAGAAGTTGGAGCGGAAGCGGAAAGTTGTAACCCCGCGGGTCGGGGCCGCGACGTGGGGCCCGGACGGCCGCGGGGTGGGGCGGGTGACGCCCGGCTCGGCCCTGCCGCGGGCGGGGAAGAGGACGGTGCCCGGTGACCGCCGGCGTTGTCAGCGGGAAGTCCGAGCCGAGCCCCACCTAGTCCGGCCGCGGGAGAGGAGCCGCTCGCTCTTTCCGGCCGGTGTGTGGGGGCGAGGCGGGGGGGTCAGCCCGGGCGCGGCCGGCCGGGACAGCCCGCCGGCGCTTGTGCCTGGGGTGGCCACGCAGTGGGACAAATAGACAGCGCCGTGGCCTACGAGTTCTCCTACTTACCGCAAAATGAAAAGGGAATGACAGGGATGTTCGTCTCGTCTAAACACCCCACCATCACCCGTGTCAAAGCAAATGGAAGAATTTCACTGACACTTCCTGCGCCAAACGTCTAATGAGCCTGAAATCCTTGTACCCTTCTGTGTCCCTTGGTGAAGAAGTGGTAAAAGGAAAACAAAGTTTGCAGAGGGRAAAATAAAATCAAATCTGACYGTTTTCGCATTGGYTCTAGATTACAAAAGATAATGAGAAACCAAGGTTTTCTGCGGAAAAAGAATAGCATGCTTTTACTCCCATTTCCATCTTAAAGGCATGGGCTGTACTCCTTAGGATAAACGAAACAAAAAAGGAAAGTCTTTTTCTAGTAAGGTAGTATAGTTCCAAGAGAGGGTATGTCAGAGATGCCCAGCTTGATAATCACACAGGTCGTGCTTGTGTTCTTGCATTTAAATGTTTTGATTAGTATAGCTGTAATTTTTTGCATATAACAGCTACATCTAACCCCCATGTGAAATGTGTAGACAGTGTATGACAAAGTTTTTTCAGTACTCTTTCACAGTGAWGTATACATTGAAATTACTGTTATAAGAAAAGGAGACAAGAAACACTCTTCTTTTTCATGAATTAAAAGGTAATGAAGCAATCACATTACCTTAAAGAATAACCATGTAAAAACAAGTGTATTCCCCTTTGGAAAGCCTTTTATTTCTATGAAAAGCTYTGAACATTAATCAAATTATTGCCTTTTGGATGACTTGCTTCTATATTAAAATCACAAGCTTTTGGGAGGAAAAAAACCCAAACTTGGTGCAGTTGAGTATAATTTTTTTCTTCATTGCATATTTTTTTACTCTTGCTCAAAATCTGTCCTATAGACTTCATTCTAGATAAAAATGAACTGATTGAATAATGAGGGATRCTTGGACTATTCACATTAAAGGCTTTGCAAAAATAAACTTTAACTAATTAGATGCGGTGTTTTGTTCCTTTGGTACCTGTATGTTTTCAGGAATGCATCTTGTGGTGATATGAACTACTTTGCTTTAACTTAGAACTGTAGTGTAAAACTATATTATTATCTGTACCCAAGTAACTGAGTTTGGAATTACACAGCATTTATATTGAACAGTGTATCTTTCTTGCAGCAAAAATGATCATACTTGGAGCACCTGTCTGCCTGGGGTGAAATAATGTGCAAAACAGAGTTGAAAGACCAAAAGAAAATGTAAACCCAGAATTTTTATATGGGGAGGAAAAATCCCAGTAGTCTTTCTACTGTCTGTACCTATGCTTCTATTGCTATGTATATGCATCAGATAAGTTTTCTGAGTGGAATTAAAAATGTGCTGTTTTGTTCCAAAGCTCTGCTGTAGGACAGTTCATCAAAAATAATTCTGAAGTGAGCCATGACAGTTCTTTTTGTGCTGTGCCAGTTTTTGCAGAGTACAACTGACTGTCTTTTTAATTGAGAGCCTTTCTGGAGCAGAGGCAAACAGATGGGAATCTAGGTGAGGGCCTACAAAAGGAGAAAGAAATTGCTTGTGTGGCTGAGGAAGGAAGTGTGCTGAAGACTGCACYGTAACCTGTGATCTAACAGTTAGTAACTGTGATAGAGAACTAAAATAAACAGTTGTCCACCTATCATCTGGGATGTGGGAAGTGCAAGAGTCACAGAAGTACTTGAGTACTTGATGCTTACTGCTACAGTGCCAATCCTGTCATCCACAGAGTTCTGGTAGCTGCTCAGGGCTAGGTACAGAGAGGTGCTCTTAAGGATAAGAATATCTTGCTGATAAAAACGGGCACTCTGTTGTCCTTGGGTGCATGCTGAAAGGGTAGGCTGATCCTTTGTGGACTGGCTTTTCTAAGTAATGCCTAGATGACACTTTCAGATACCTAACTGACATTTGAGAGTGTTCATCAGGTTAGGCTCAAGTTGTGAGTTTTAATCAAAATTGCTCTCTTAGTAAACAGATCACTTGGGATATGCTGTGTGACAGAAGTTCATGTTTAGCTTGTGGTTGCATTTGCTGCCACTCAGAACAAATCCAAAAGCAGACCCAAGTGCAGTGTGTGGTGTCAGTGTGCTGAATCCCTGCTGAGTTAGGGCAGGCTTCTGCTGTGTTCTGTTGCATCTAGGTCAGGTAGAGGGATATTTTAGACAGCCTCCTTGTTCAGAGAGATGAAAGGAGTATCTACAGTAACTACACCTTCGTATTTCAAGGCAAACTTTGTTTTCCTGCACAGATATATTTAAGATGGTCTGTTTCTCTTCTTGCGTAAASCAGGGGGAAAAAGGAAGTTTTTTTGTACTTGAATGCCATTAATAGGAGACCTCTTTTCACATTGACTGAGTTTTCTAAGTTGTTTAACTCAAGCAGTTGAGTGTAGTAGAGCTTTAGTATTTTAGAGCATCTAATGTAGCACTTTTTCCTTAGGGCCTGTCATCCTTGAGGCAACTGAGTGAGACAGACATCGTAGAAGTAATATTTTGATGAAGTTGTGGCAGTTTGCTTGTAGTAGGCAAATGCCATTTGGAGAAAGTGCCATGTTTGCTGGTGTGAACTGTTGCTTTGTGAAGCAGTTGAATGAGGTTGCCTTCAAAAGCAGCACTAGGTTTTGGCTTGAAACTCACATCTCTCAAGCTTTAGAATGTGTGAAGAAACACTGGACCCTACAAGTCAAAAAGTTTTTTATTTTTATGTGTGCCTGCTCATGCAGTGCTCTTGTGAGCTCCTGAYATACTGCATGTTCCTCTGTTCTAGCATCAAGGAAGGGGAGGAAGACAGTTAACACCAGGTTGGAAATCCACCTATTCAGCAACTTTTGAAATGTAAGATTTGGGGGCCCTCTAGCTCTTCAGGATGTTTCTTTTTCAAGGACTGTGTTTTAACAGTAGTTTTTACTACTGAAGCAGTAGAGTGAAAGTCACTATAAGACCCTAGATGAATGTTTGTTGCGGAATTAAAGAAACTTTTTAGAGGTGAACCAGGAAGAAGAGGAGGCACACTGTGCACTCTCCCAGTCAGCACTCTTAATTACTAATCTAAGGACTTGATGTTATTTGAAATCCCTGCTATRCAACTACAAAAAGAGACTGCCAAGTAAGTCCACATGGTTAGTTCATTCCTGACCAAGGGAGGAAGGCCAGACCATAGTGCAGGAGTAGGACAGCCTAGCTTTTCTAATGGATTGGTGTTTGCATCCTGTAGCAGACAAGCAGCATCTCATGTTTCTCCCCATCTTGAAATTCTCTTCAGGAAATCTGTACTTTCTTAGATCATTTGGTATCTTCCTGCAGCTATTGCAACATGGGAAGGTGGCCTAAATGACTTGACCAGGTCTTCTGCGAAAAGGATGTTGTGAGCCACTGTTACTCATTCATGTAATAATTTTCAATGTAACCCTAATTGCAGAGCTGTGAGAAACCTTATATCATTAAATTTTTGGGCAGTGTTGAAGATCTGGAACAGGGGAACAGTTTATTTTTATAACTAAAGACAGACAAACAAGGTTCTGTAGTTAAACGCTTTTTCATTGAAACTCAGGAGAATGTGTTCTTTGCATTAAGATTTGTTGACATTGAAGTGACTCTTACTTGCTTTAATTATGGCAGTTATTATTATCTAATTTCAATAGATAATCTGGATTACAGGAAAATATGTCCTTCACAATTTCCATTAGTATGGCTTACTCTATAACTTTTTGTGATGTTAGATGGTGAAAGCTTTTTCTTAAATTAACTTATTATCTATTGCCCAGTTAATGTATGTTGTCTAGCCTCTCTTYAGTTAACCTGAAATAATTTGTGAACACAATCCCTGCAACTGTTTCTTCTTTTTGCTTCTCTGCATTAGTTGTCTTAGCTTTTGAAGTCTTGTCCTATTTTTCCCACTCACAGTCTCTGTTTCTGAAACCTAACCAATTGTGCCTACACTTTTTTTTTTTATGTCTGCAGTGAAGAAAAGTTTCTTTAAAGCATGTTTCGTATATCAGGAAGAAACAAAAAAAACCCAAAAAAACAACAGTACCACCACGTCTCTGTCAAGGATGAGCCACAGACACTTGTGAGTTTATGTATGTGGAGTTCCAGAGGGGAGGTATAGGAGATAGGAGGACCTGTTACTAGGAGTGGTACTTCAGTGCCGCAGAAGTGAAAGTGGTTTTGGTAGTTGGAGAATCAGAGCAGCTACTGTGTTTTTTTCTAGTGGTTTCATGTATGGTCAGTATTTTTTATTTGAGATGAAGTTAGCATGCTGAACAGTAGTTGGACTGCATCAGAACCCAGGTAACTGTGATAGCTAAGTTGTGYAACTGTACAATCCATGTTTGCAGTTAATCAAACTCTGTAACATCTGGTCTAATGCTTCCCCCAGAAGTGATTTGTTGGAAGACTAGTGGCAAGTTGCAAAATGTTTCAGAAGAGTGAATACCTTCTGATGGTATGTGAACTCTCCACTGGAATGTGGAGTGGAAGCAATCTCCATTGAAGTGGAAGTTACCTAAAAATCTTTTACTCTCTGCAGTATGGTATTTAGGACTAGTTTTATTTATATATTTTTCAGGTGACATATACTGTTGAGACTGAGTTGTGGATGCCTGARCTCTGGTTCAAGGCCAGCTTGGATGGGGCCCTGAGCAACCTGATCTGGTGGGTGGTATCCATGTCTGTGCCTGGTGGAACTACATCATCTTTTAAGTCCCTTCCAATCCAAGCCATTCTATGTGTGTGGCTGCATGTCCAGGCTTGTGGGGGCACCCCAGCGACGTACTGTGCAGGAGCCTCTTATTCATCTTGCAAATGTGAAGCAGTTATGGGGGATTGTTAGAAGTTGTAAGAAGGTGCAGTCAGTAACCCTCGTGTGATGTTGCATTGTGAAGCTGCCTACAAAGTAACATTCTGAAAGCTTGATCTACAAGTTGACSCATAAACATAGCCTACTTGGCATTAGCTTTTTGCATAAAATATTCCTGAAGGATTTTCTTTGGGTTGGGAGAGTTGGGAGCATGCAAAATCTTGACTCTTGCACTTCTGGAGTTATATTTACATAGTATGARTAAGGGTATATGATACTGTCTTGTTGTGACCCTTCTGACTTGTTAAAAATGGAGATTTGAAGGGTAGTAGACATTCTGTGACTCTGGTGATTTTATTCCTGTTTAGGGAATGGTCCTTTTGTTATTTACTGTCTATTTTTTATATTGGTAGAAACGTACAGAAAATGCAATGTGTTTTCATGGGTTTTATGTGAGCAGCATCAAAAATGAGTTTGTGGAAGGTGTGAACTCACCTTCAGAATTCTCACAAATATGATATCAATCCACAGATGAATTTCCAAGRTAGTTTTATATCAACAAGTATACAGTTTGAGATGCTTTGGACTTGTGTTCTTTGTGGGCTGTGAAATGTTGTGCTCAAAAAAATCCAACCTCTACCAAGATTAGTTATTTCAGAATGTTATTTCAGAATGCTTCTAGAAACTAGTGCCAAACTGTCATCTTAGCACTAGGAATCAAAGAGACTGTAGTAGTCCTGTGGCATCAAGGAGCACTGGAAGAGGCAAGAATAGCTGACTGTCATGCTGGAGAGTATCACGCTTACATTTTTCTGATCCATGTTTTTTKACTTAATAACAGATCAGTTGGGATTTCACCAAAGAAGAGACACCCCGGAACTTAATCTGTGTGGGCATTCAGTGAGTTTGTAGACCAATAGAGAGAAGTTGTAATACTATAATAAGCGGACACTCATAAGTAGTTTTTTATTTGTATGCTTGGTCTTCAAAAGTCCTTACTTTTGGTGTACAATTTTCTACTTGCATTTTATATCTGAATACTAGAGAGGGAAACAAATATTTCTGAATTATAGGTATGTATACCTGTACTTATTGTATGTAGTTATTTGATTGTTACCTTTTCACCTTTCTTTATATTTGAGCTTATATCTTTATATTTACTTATATTTTTACTGATTCTCTCTATATTTTTACTGATTCTCAGATTTTTTTCCAATCTCCCTAAACCTTTTATTAAAGGAATTGCCCAAAGCTAAATTGAGGTTCAGACAGAGATCTCGCATAGAAAACTTAAGTATGGTAGCTGAAATTCTGCAAAGACTGAGGAAAATGAGGTCTTACAATTAAGTGCTTTAGGCCACTGTGTGTGCTACTGTTTGGCATCCTTTTGATCTGTGTGTTGCTTTTCATCAAACTCTTAAACAGTGATCTCAGAAAAAGAGTGCTGTATCAATGTAAGTACAAATTAGAGTGAGAAAATAAAAATATTTTATATGAAGCCTGGAACAGAAAGATCTAGTAGGTTTTACAGTTTYATTGTCAAGGAACAGGGAAGTCCTGAAGTCTTCCTTTTCTGCTAGAAATCTCARTCCTGTTTAGCCAGGAAACCGGTAAAGAAACAGCATTATGTGCGAGTTTGAATGTAGTTTAACTGCAGTAACCAGTATTTTAAACAATATGAAGTCTTGCTATCTAGTTCTRCTTCTAGCCAGAGTCAAGAACCTAAGATGCAGTCGGCAAAAACTTTTTTCAAAGACAAATGTGTCAATTTGAAAATGTTTGTATTTACAGGTAATGCAATTCTTTCATTACTACCTTTTAAATGAGATTTGGTGCTACAGGTTTCACAGAGGAAAGTTGAACCCGCTTTTCTAAGCTGAATGCTAAATCTGCTACAGTAGTAGAAGTGAAAATTGCCTCAGAAAGGCTGGAAAAAATGCCTACAGAAGGCTGAGGTCATAGATCACAATAACCTAAACAGAGTATGCATTTGGTAAATTGTAGGYACCATAAGCAATGTGGAAATGAAAGACTGATTTCCTGAAGGATGAACTTGCTTCACTGCGCTGGTCAGGGTGGACTGAAAAGTCATGCTTCTGCTTGGGCTTTGCCCAAAATGTATATTGTTTTGAGATGTTTGTTATTTGCTGAAAGTAAAACAGTGAAAGATTAAGGATGTAGTGGTAATGCTTGTTCAAATGCTGTGGTGATTGTGATTGTCATAGCCTAAATAATTGATGACTCTTAAAAGAYGGACATGGGGATTTTATTTAGAAAGGTCTTCCCATCCAAATTCATGGAGTCGATTTTAAATTTCAGTAACTTTTGGACATCTTCTCTTACCTTATCAATGTGTTTGTTTTGTTGTGGGTTGACCCTGGGTGGATATCATGTACTCACCAAASCTGCTCTATCACTCCCATYCTCAATTGTATGGGGTAGTATAGTGGATTTGCATGGCCTTGCTTTGGTAGCAGGTCGGCTATAAGGGTAGCTTCTGTGAGAAGCTGCTAGTAGCTTCTTCCATGTCTGGTAGAGTCAATYCCAGGTAGCTCCAAAGATAACTGTGCCACTGGTCTAGGCTGGGCCAATTAGAAATGCTGGTAATGCCTCTGTGATAACAGATCTGAAAAGAAAAAGAAGGGGGAAAAAGTTAATGCWCAGTTGTAATTGCAGCCGGAGAAGAACAGGCTGACAATATGTGAGAGGAACAAGTCTGCAGATACCAAAGTCAGTGGAGAAGGTGGGGCAGGAGGTGCTTCAAGCTCTAGAGCTCATTCCTCTTATGCCTGTGATGATGCAGCTGTTCCCCTGCAGTCCATGGAGGTCCATGAGGATGCAGAGATCCACTCACAGCCTGTGGAGGAGACACACRCTGGAGCAGGTGGGTGCCTGAGAGGAGGCTGTGAACCCATGGAAAGCCTGCACTGGAACAGGCTCCTAGCAGGGACCTGCAGGCCCACAGAGAGAGGAGTCTGTGCTGGAGCAGTGTCCTGGTGGGACTTGTGACCCTTGTGGGGAACCAATGCTGGGGGAGGCTGTTCTTGAAGGACTGTACCCCATGGAAAAGTGACTCATACTACAGCAGTTTGAGGGGTTCTGTTGCCCATGGGATGGACTCATTTGCAGCCATTCATGGAAAACTGTTTGTGAGATGGACTCATATTGGAGAAATTAATGATAAACTATCTCCTGTGCGAGGGATCCCACACTGGAGCCAGGGAAGGACTCCTCTCCCTGACCAGCGGCAGAAGCAATGTRTGATGAACTGACCATAACCCCCATTCCCTTCTCCCTGTGCCACTGGGGAAGGGGATGGGAGCAAGGAAGGAAGGAGGGCTGGGGGGGAAAGATGTTTTTAAGCTTTTACTTTACTTCTCATTATCTTGCTCTAATTTTGTTAGTAATAAATTCAGTTAATATCTGTAATTCCAGCCTGTTTTGCTTCTGATGGGATATGGTGAGTGATCTCTTCTGGTCCTTACCTCAGCTCATGAACCTTTCATTATATTTTTTTCTCCTTTGTCCAGTTGCGGAGGGGAATGATAAAGACTCTCTGGTGGATGCCTGGCATGCATCTGGGGTCAGCTCACTACAGACAGAAAAATATAGCACAAGGCTTGTGGGTCGAGATAAGGACAGGGAAGACCACATGCCAGTTGTCACCAGGATGAAATAGACTCAGCTTGTGGAAATCAGTTTTAACTTATTGCCAATCATAACAGAGTAGGATAATGAGAAATAAACTTGTATCTTAAAAACACACTCTAGCCGGGCTTAACTTTGCTCCTACATTTTCTGCCACCTCTCGCTTAGTGGTGCAGTGGGGTAGGGAATGGGGGCTGCGGACAATAACATGTTCATGTTGTGTCTGCTGCTCATCTGCCTCAGTGGGAGGACTCCTCACACTCTTCACATGCTCCAGTGTGGGGTTTCTCCCATGGGAGATAGTCCTTCACAAACTTCTCCAGCKTGAGTCCCTTCTGGGAGTGCAGTCCTTCAGGAACAAACTACTCCAGCATGTGATTCCTCTAATGTCACAGCCTCCTTTGGGCATTTATCTACTCTGGCCTGGGATCCTTCATGGGCTGCCAATGGATCTGTGCTCCATTTTGCGCCTCTGTGGGGTAGCCTGTCTCACCATGGGCTGCAGGGGGATCTCTGCATCAGCGCCTGGAGCACCTCCTCTCCCTCTGTCTTCACTCACCTCAGTGTTTGCGGAGTTGTTGCTCTTGCTTATTCTCACTCCTCTCTCCACTGCTGTTCTTTCCTCCAACCCCCTGAAATATGTTTTTCTAGATGTGTTGCTATTGCTGATGGACTCAGTCTTGGCCTGCAGTGGGTCTKCCCTGGAGCCATCTGGCATTGGCTCTGCCAGACATGGGGGAAGCTTCTGGCAGCTTCTCGCAGAAGCCACCCAGCTACCAAAACCTTGCCATACAAACCCAATAAAATTTGAGTTGTAGCAAAGTGAATCTTGAGGTATGACAGGTTTCTCCAGAAAAAGGCAGGCTTTGAAGATGCAGAGGAACCAAAAATTATGGTCTAAACATGAACTAGAGTGATCTTAAGAAGATTCAAATAAAATTCTGTGGAGACTTGATGAAACAAGTTTAACCCTCATTAATTTGGTAACTTTGTACTAGAGATCTAGTCCATGTATTTGAAAGTGGTATGGGGATCRATGTTATTCAAATCCATTTGGTTAAAATAATTCCGCTTTTTGTGTAGCGGTCCCTGTRTCTATGAGCTCAGGCTTGCAAGTGTAAATTGCTTACTTTTAGAGTTGTGCTCCTATCTCTCAGATTTTTCACCTCTAGAAAATTTCTGACCCATTAAATGAGCGTTCTGGGGAGCTAAGGTGTATCAGCTGCTCACARAGCAGATGCAATGCTATGGCAGTTCACAGCTTTGCATGCAAATAGAATTTGTTTTTATGGGAGTTGGTTTGGTTTTTTAGGTTGGGGTTTTTCTGTTGGTTTTTTTGGGGGGGAGGGGTATAGTGATGGGGAGTCATTTTTGTGGGTGAGGTTTTTCTCTGGGGTTTAGTTTTTTTGATGGGTTGAGTTTGCTATGTGTTTGGGGTTTTTCTTAAATACCTTCTTTTGAAACCTGTAGCAGCTTAGCAGTTGCCTAAGGAACAACCAAGTTGTCTGTRCGTCTCCATATGGGCAGAGGTGTGAAGGTCAACTTGTGCAGTTGTGAGGTTTGTTTCTCATGTTCAAATACCACGTTTCTATTAGGGAAGTATTGATTGAGAGGTTAAAACAGACATGAATTTCAATTGCTTGGGACTCTGCTGGTATGGTTCAGTTATCATGAAAGAGCGAATTTTATTCCTGTTAATGAATGCTAGTAGTGAGTATTCTCAATTTGCATAGAATCAGTGTCTTTTCAACAGATAAAACTTCTAATCTTAATTAAGATGACGTATGGGAATTTGTAAGACTTCTCTCTGGCTACCAACATGATTTATAATAGAATTACTGTTAATTGTACTATGGAAGGATGCTTTGTATATAAAGGGCCTACACTAGCAGGTTTAAATGGCCAGTAACAAAACATCATATAATTACCAAGGAAATCTTTATCTCTATGCCTTGATGATGTGTTAATAATCTAAACAAACCTGAATAAAACTCAAACTTCTTAGAGTGAAGAGAGTACAAGTAGTGATACATTGGCATGGAAGCACTAGTGCTGCCAGGGGTGTATGTGATCACGTGTAGGTTATGGAGAAAAATAAACAGTAGGGACAAAAGGTGATCCTGGAATTGCAGTTGAACCCAGTATTGTCKTATGTCTATAGACAGAAACTTGATACAAGGCTTTACTAGTTAAGCAGCCAGTGTCGYAATCAAAGTAGAGCTAGAATTGCCAGATGTTAAGCAGATCCCAGATGGAATTTGAGGCTAGGTCTTGCTTCTGAAAGAGAAATTAAGATGCCTTTTTCTAAAGAAGAGTATCTTAAGCCAACTGGCAAGCTTGTTCTTAAAGTAACTTTCAAACTGCAAATGAGCGCATTTTAACTCTGAAAACTTCCATGTCTTACTTGTAGTCCTGCTGGGTTTGACATTGTTTTGTAGCCTAAAAGATAAAATTTAGTGTAACAATTATGGGAACAAACAAATTATTACATCTACTTTTAATCAGAAGGATGCATATCAGGTAAAGCATGTTGTATGTGCTATGATGTGGCAATCCATTAACTTGTAAAAGTTGTAGAGCTAGATACTGATCCTGCTCTGCAATGACAATAGAGCCAAATTCACAGCATCAAATTGCTGGTTCAGTTCTCGAAACTTGCTTTATGGTTGACTATTTAGCTTATGCATAGCAAGATACTCTAAGGTGGTAATTACGCAGTCTCTGAATTTAATATACATGTAGTATTTTTTAAAATCTGAGTGTTGTTTCTGTTTACTGCCTGCCTGGATTTTCTTTGCATAAAAAGTGATTGCAGTTCAGTTTCTTCTGGAATTCTGAGGTCATAATTTTAACTGTAAGTCTGACSGGTAGAATATTCACAAACCATTTTCTGGGGGATGGTGACTGTTTTACAGAAATAGGGAGAAAATGCAAAATCATGGCAGTCACCRAAAGAATATATCTGATAAATGTTATCAAATCCATTTGGGACTTAAATAAATTCTATGGCACAGGTTTTATAAGGTACTCCACATTTGAATTGATACATCAGAATTTTTGCSCAAAGTTGTAACTTTAAATGAGTAAGTGTTGAAGCAGAGCATATTCTTAGTAGCATACAAATGTTGATGACATCACTTGTTTTGAAAATGCTTTTTATATTTTGTGTGAATCTACTTCAAGTTGCACATGATTGCTGGTCTCTCACATCARGAAGCTTCCATCTTGAGATATCAGTGACTTTAAGCAGACAGTTTTTACCCTTACAGCATCTGTTAAATTTGTGTTCRAATTTAAGATCTAGCTGGGAGTTAACTTTGACTTAAGAGAAAAAACACCCAGATTGTATTCAGCTATACTAATTATAGACAGTGGAACTAATCTCATAAGGTCAGATGCTGTTAGCTGCTGTGCAGAAATGGTCCCTGTGTGCAGTATTRATAATCACGGTCGCTCCCTTCCGTGGAAGGAGGAAAACTTGGTTAAGCTTTCTCTGTGTAAGTGTCCCTGTGGGCTATTCAAGGAGCAGCTTAAATCTTGGTGCCATGTTTGTGCTGCAGATGCTTGTTCTTAGGTCTCAGGCGGTTTCTCAGGTGGTTAGTATGATTTCATGTCACTGAATAAGCTTAACTACCCAGACAGCTTTTTCAAAATCCTCTGAAGATTGTCTAACTCAGTTAAAATATTTGAACATGATTGAAAAGCTATTTTTGACCAAGAAAAATTACAGCATTAGTGTCTAGAAGAATTAGCTATTCAACTGACGACGTRCATGTTTGTCAAGACCAGAAATTATCAAAAGCAGATAAAAACTAGAAATAAAAATTGCTTCTAGCTTTGTTTACTGAACAGTTGATTCATTTCCAGAGAGTCTGCATTAGTAATAAAATAGCTATACTTCCAGGAATCTTGAGTATAAAAGTCTTTAATTAGACCACAATCAGCCTTTTAGTGTATCTAATCCTCATAATTGATTTCTGAATAATGTTTTTTTATAAATGTGTGAAAGTCAGCTCTGGAGTATTTTAATTTCTATTTTATACGAGGAACACTGTTGCTTAAGGGTTATCTGAATTGTTTTAATTCCTAAAGCCTCTAGAAGTCGGTAAAAATGAATGGGCTTCCACTTTGGGTTATGTTATCAAAGTTCTGCTTATGTGCTGGAATTATTCTGCAGGAGGAAATCTCCCTTCTTGGAGTTGAGAGATAAGAATTTAGACTTCTCACATGCAAGTATTTGGGGAATATTAGGAACAGCACACATCACTCTTAATTATTTGTTTATCTGCAGAGGCAGTTCAAAAATTCAAAATGAGCAAATYCAAAACTTAATGGAATCTGGATAGTTTGGCCATTTGAGACTGCTCACGTATCGGAAATGGGAAACATCTCTGGAAAGACATAATCCTTCGAGCTTGGCTGGTCCCGTGACTGAGCTAGTGCTGTTTTTCCAAATGTCTGGCCATTGTCATCTCATTTCATCTCAGGACTAGAATCCCCTCTCTGAGAAAAAGGTTGGATTTTTTTCCCTTGCCTTTTTTCCCCCTCTGCTACTAATTGTAAGCAGGTGAACCAGTTAGTTAATTTGTTTTGTCTGTCAATCTAGTGTTTGAATCTTTTTTTTTTTTTTTTTCTCATGAAAACAGTTGAGATTAATTTAGGAATGCTATTCTCAAGGTGGTTCTAACAAAGTCTCTCTTCCAGAGAGGTAAATGTTCTGAGGCAAAAGTATAAGGAAAATTATAGTGAATACAGTGAACCAAAGTACCAGGTTCTGAACAAGAATCACAGGGTCTGTGTGACTAAATAATCATGATCCCTTCTGAAAATGATAAGGCTTCTGGGAGAGCAAATTAATTTGATTCCTTACCTGAACAATGAGTTCATATAAGCAAGCTTTGGCTATATCTTCAATTAAGTTGACTGTACTTAGTTCATGTCTTCTGCCTGGGTCTAAGCTCCAGTTACAGCTTCATATAGTTTAATATCACTTGAAAAGATTGCATTATTAGCTTTGCCATCCCTTAGGTAACAAAGTTCAATCAGAACCTAAAATTTGAAGCTGAAGGAATTGAAGGAAAACTAAATTTAAAAGGAAACCCACCCCACTATTCATAACTATCACATCAAGCCCAATTATCAATAGTATATGAACTTCCTTGAATTCTTCATTGCATGGTTGCTTTTTAGAAAAGTTTTACAAGCAGTAAGTGTGCAATTTTTTAATTTATCTCTAAAGCAAGATTACTTCTTCYTCAACTTCCTTAGTATCATCTTTGGTTTGCATTTTTCTGGATACATGCTTCAAGAAACTGTTGAAGAAMATGTCCAGGAGACACTTATTCCTGGTTTGTCTGAGAAGGACAGAAGCAGAAAACCAAGTTCCATGTTCATAGTCCTTGTCAGATGTAAGACTTTTGAAATGCTGCATTTTCAGTGACTTGTYCTGGTTAACCTTTCTTTCTTCTGTTCAGATCGGTTTATTCAAAGATCTGCACATCCTTCAGAGAGAATCTTTGTTGGGAAAAGTGTCTGTGTGCATATCAAGTGTGTTCATGTGCTCTTCTAGTTTATCAAGTACTTTAATTTTAAGTGTGCCATGAAGAAGTAGARTTAAGCAGTTAGGTGAATACACTATACTAATGCACTAATTACAAAAAGCAGTATGAACAGGCTAGCGAGAGAGGCTGCACAGACACAGTGGTTTCATGGGCAGTTGCATCTTGGGAAGTGTGCAAGGCAGTTCCTGGGATGCCACTGGCAGTTAATGGAGGCAATCTGGAATTAACCTCTGGACTTTGGAGAGAATRTATGCTTGAAATGGCATTAGAACCCAGTTTGTGATCGTGCTGTTTCTTGCAAGAGTGGCTTCACTCATTTTTTCTAGCTGAATCTTACATTAGGCATCTCCACAGTTCAGTTATGTCAAATAAACCTGTGCATATAAATACTCAGCTGTTCAAAGGTAGTACCTGCTCCAATTAAGTGAAAAAAGATCTTACTTTCTGCATGCTTCCTATTGTCTTGCTCTTTAGTGCCTGCATAGAGACCACAGTTGAYAGTATTTTCCTGCCTGAAAGTGGGGAAATGGAAAAATGAAATAACAAAGGAAAATCGGCATTGTTCTCACTTCTGGCTGGTCAGTCAYCTTATAAGATAGGCAACCTTTAAAGCAAAATTTCTCCCTCAAAATAGTCTCCACTAAATGAAGAGGGGGATTCAAAGAGGTTACTTGGTATATTTTGTAGAAGTTTAAACGTGCTTATATCTAGTAGTTGGGTAGATACTTTTCAAATGTCCAATAAATCTGGGGATGTCTTGTTTAAATGTTGCTCACATATCTCAGTATCTTTATTTCTGTTGTGCCTSTTTGAGTATATTCATTTTGCATCCCTGAGGTGATTTGGGGACTACAGACAAATGTTGTACTTGACTCTATCTTATTCTAGAAATGCCAGCCAGATGCGGTGCTTTATGGCTTAAACCTCCCCTTTAAACTTTTGTCTTCTTCCTTTCCCCCCACCCATTTGTTGCTAATGAGTCCGAAGGAAATCCTATTGGCACCAGATGAATCTGTGTACATTATTAGTTCCAGAGTCAGGCATTTGTGTCAAAAATAAAGAGCATGGTTGAGATTTAGGATGCCAGCAGTTTCTAYAGCATCTGATATGGAAAAATGGGTTTGATCAAGAGCAAAGACAATTARTTGGGTTAGTTGGGAATCATCTGGAGTGTCAAGTTCAAGAAGGAGCAAAGCCCAAGCTCAGTCTGGTGCATGCTCACAAGTATCACGCATCCTGGTCAGTGAAAAAACGTGTGCTAGGCTTTAACAACATTAAATAGTGTGGCAGACTACAATGTCCTACATGAACCAGTGATTTCTTGGCTGAGGAGGGAAAGATTTGCAATCAGGAAAGTTTCCATAGGAAAATTATTTTAGGTAGGAGTTGGGGTTTTCTTTCCTGGTAGAAAATAGTAAGAGAAAGGTGAAGTGACRTCAGTACTGTTGTTCAAAGGCAGTGGAGTGGTAGATGTAAGTGGCAGTGGACTGTAGCTGGTGCTTCTGCTGTATGCTGTCTTTGGGATGYCCAGGTTAAAGTGTTTTTTTAATTAAAGTGTTTCTTAAAGTGTTTTAGAGGATACATTTGTTTGCCTTCCATTCCAAGGTATAATGGCCAGATGATAGCACTGGTGCAGCGCTGCCAAGCTGCCTCTATGCTGTATGGGTGTGTGTATGTGTGTATATATATATGCTTTAATTATGTGCCACTRCTTAAAGTAGGGAAACCAGCTCCAGAATGTTGTACAGCGATTGGATATTTAGGACTTCCAAATCAGGATGCTAAAAGAAGTTTTGGATTGCATTAAATTCCTGAATTGCTGTTTCAGAGCCAAAAAAATGAAATTGCCAGTCTCTCACTAAAACCAAGTTAGTTTATTTCAGGATTTGGAATTTGCTCTGAAATTGTAGATCATTGAGTAAGAAAAAGTCACAAATTACTTAAAACAGGTATTTGGTATCTCCTGCTTAAGTTCTGTTATTTTTAAACTACTGTCAGTCTTCATTATTGATATCTCCATATTTAGTTGCTAACTTCAGGCTGAAGACTGAAAAATTCAGCTTAATCTTTTCTTTTAAAGASAGTGAAATTGCTGCAGTTCACCCAGATTACTCTACTGGGATTTCCGCTACACCCACTATGTTTATGTCATTCTTKTGACACCCTTCTAAAAATAAAGGGATATCTGAATGTTTGTTTTAATGAAATGACAGCTAATGTAGTTATGGGCTTAACTTGTCATGAGTTTGAAAGGTGCCTTTCAGTACAGTTAGAAACAATGCTGTTTATAAAAMGGCTGGACAATTTACAGATTTGTGGGTCTAACAGCACTTGGAGTGGTGCCAAATAGATGAAACTTGTGTGAATGGTTCTTGTGGTGTGTGTTTGCAAAAAATTATGTAGGGAGTGGAACAGTTTTTAAAATCAGGAGAGAAAAGATGTCCTATTAGGTGTTAATATCACCAAAAAATCTCAAAATATATTGGTAATGGAAGCCTGTGGAGACCCCTCCTTTGCTGGACATCAGGTCAATTATTCCTTAAGTCTCTCTCCTTGTGTTCCTTTTATGAGGGAGAGTTTAAATAAATTGACAGATTATGTGCAAGAAGAAATAGGAACTGGTCTCTTGATTTCTCAGTCTTCTGACAATCAGTGAAGTTAATCAGTGATGGCAAAGACACTGCCATGATGGTTTAATGTCTGTGTAAATCATCTCAGCATTTTGTGCTAAATACCTAATAGATGGTGTGATTTCAGAGATGTTGTCAAATTACTGCTGATGAGACAGGTCTTTTTCTTACCCTACTTTTCGCCCTACTTAACTTTGCAAGTACCTGTGTTGGATCCTCCACTTTCCCTTTTCCCCAGCCCGCAGATTATTCATTAGTTGGGGGAGGGTTTCATCTTTCTGTGGGGGTGGAGAGGGGWGAAAACAGGTAACTCAATCTGATAAGTGCTAGAGGCCCCACAGGAAAGGAACTGAGACCTTCTCAGGATGCAGTAAAAGTCCTGTTAGCTCAGTTGCCAGAAGGACTGTAAGAGGTATGGGGTTTGGGGCAGTATGACCCAAAGACATATCCCAGAATCTGTGGCCTTGTTTTGGTTTTGCTGGGTCAGTTTCCAACAAAGATGAGCAAGCTAGATCTCATAGGCACACCAGCTAGTGTGCTAGGATTTGGCTTGTGGGGAAACAGAGAAACAGATGTAGTTTGTAGGAGAGGTGTAGTCTCTAAATACTATTTTAGTTGCTTCCAGTTACTTATGAAGTGAGTCATTATAATGGCAGTTAGATATCTGGTGAAACATTAAACAGTTTTGAGACTYGGGAAGGGATTTTTATTGAAAAATTATTTCTGGGATCCTGCTCTTTTTAAGAAGTGTTTGCTGGGAAGAAGTGGTTTTAATCTTGTTGTACAAATCTCTGTGATTCTTTGTTTAGCACTTAAGTGTTTCAGAATGAGAACATTTATGTGATCTCCTCTTAGATAACTATTTCTTGTGAATAGTAACTATTAGCTTTAGTATAGTAGGGTTTATTTTATATTTATGGGAGAACCARTAATGAGGTAGAGGAAATACTGTAYTCTGATGATTTGCAGCATTTTATTGTAGCTGCATTAAGAGTAGATAGTTTAAAATGTCTGCTGTATTAAAGAAGTTAGCTAARRAGTTTTTATTAAACCTTGCTTAGTGAACTGGATTATGGTGTCATGATTTTATTTCCTGCATATAGATCAAGCTTTAATCAGACTGGTGATTTGTGTGTTTTAGGTATTGAGGGTGATTTATCTCTTGCATCATGCGTGAATACAAGCTAGTGGTTCTTGGTTCTGGAGGTGTTGGAAAGTCTGCTCTGGTAAGTATGAGGCAGTTCAAGTATCGTGTTTTAGGCTTATTGTATCTTTTTCTCTAATACACTATCTACTAAAGTATATTTCTTTTTGGAAGTGTGCACAAATAAATACAAATATTAGTAATGCCTGGTGAGGCGTCATGGCTAGAATAGGTAGATCCTTTATTGGGTGCATCTGCATCCATTGGTGCATTCTCACACGCTGCTKTTTTTGTCTGGGTTTCGTAGATGGTGCTTGATTCAGTCTCATGCAGTGAGGTGCAGAGCCACAGCATTATGAAGGTGTTTGGCTTCAGCAGATAATCCAGCCATCAGTGTGTGGGAAATCAAGCTCCTTTGTGAATCTCTCAAAGGATATGAACTAGCTTGCCCCTGTAAGTCCTGTCTCTAGAGAGGTCTTCAGGGTGCTGTTTGCTTAATGTTCGATAGCAGTCTCTATAGCACTAATGTTTTTTACGCTGATAGAAATACAGATTTGCATGTTGGTAGGAAGTTTAATGSGTTTCCTACATACTTTCTGAGTGAGTGGGTATATAGCTGTGGCAGGTAGATGATTAAAATGCAYGAGCTCTTTTATTTACAATTAAATGATTACAGAATGGTTCTGATCTAGACTAGAATTGAAAAAGTTCACAAAATATAATGTTCTCAGCCCACCTAAGAACTTTGCATCTTTCAGTTTAATTGTGCACTTTACCATAAAGTAAGCTCCAGAGGTCTACTCCCCTGGGTAAGACGTATTCTCTTATGAAGCTGTTCCTAAAAGAAAAACTTAAATGACAAATCTTGTTACATTGTGAAAGAATATTTTCGTTCACCTCTGAATTCTTTATTTCACTGCAGCATTTCTGGATTTGAGTGTGCCTACTCTGATTTTGCCATTGAGTCTTAAGTTCCATTTGACTTGTGCTAAAAACGTCCTTCATGCTAGGTACACAGGAACAGTCTAGTGAGTCTTTTAAGTAAAAGCTGACAGTTGTTTTTTGACTAATTCCTGTTCTGGCAGATASGTAGCAGAAGATGAAGTAGTTCTAAATGCAAATGTAAAAGCTGTGCAGCTGTATAGTATCCTGGTCAACTAGAAACTAATACYGATTCTAAGAGTTAGGCAAGCCTTAAACCAATGCATGCTGTAATTCTTACCCTACAAGTGACAGTGGATAAAGGAAAGTGTAGCATTGCTTCATCTAACAGTTATATAGTTAAATAGGCATACACATCTAACTTTCTGYTGTTTTTTTAAAATTATAGTTATGTCAGTCATTTGATTTGCTTTAAAAATGTTATGGTTAACAGTATTCACCTAGAACATTCATTTGTGTACAATGTTTACAAAATATCACTATGCAAGAGAATCTTACAAGAACTATTGTGTTGCAGACTGTACAGTTTGTTCAAGGAATATTTGTTGAAAAATACGATCCTACGATAGAAGACTCCTACAGAAAGGTATATGCAAAAGACCTCTCTAGTGTTTCAGAAACTTAAAGCTGTAGTACATCTTGTCAAATATTTGAGTCGCTGCTTGGAAAAGGGTATGCCTGATGATGCTATATTAAACCAGATAACAAGTTTGAAATACAGATATTCTCCTAAAGTTTGTTTAAAAAGAATAATTCAAGACCAACTTTTTAATGTTTAAGCAAAATACCTTGCTGGCTAGTCAGTAAAAATTGGTTTTCTTTGTCAGAATTGGGAACGTCAATTGAAAAGAAAACCAGTAAAATACACTACCACTTCTCAATTTCATAATATTTATTTTTAGTTTGTTTGTKTGTTAGTATTTGCAGGTAGATTTGGCCTTGGGAGTACTAAGATGCTTTGCTACTAGAAAAATTACTAAAAACAGCTTCACATCTTTGGAACGTTGGAGGCATCTATCATCCTGTACCCRTAACAATTTAAATGATAGCTGGATATGCTTCCATTAGATGGGTTATTGTTTTATTAATAAGTCAACATAAACCTGTCATAAATGAACAAGCATTTACAGCAAGTGGCCTGTTAGTTTCTCTCATCCTACCTTCAGCCTGACAGGCTGAAAGGTCTGATTCTGCTTGCATCATCTTGAATCTCCATATTGCTCACTCTTCAGTTTCACCTGAGACCATGATTAAGATTCCAGACTAAGATAGTTTGTATCTGAACTGCTACCATTAACCATTTGGTGCAAGGGATAAGTATCTATGTGTCTTTTTTAGCTAAATTACTGTCCATGTGCATTGCTACTCTGATGTGACTTATGATGTGGCCACAAAAATGTTGGTGTCTACACAAGGGAGGCAAGATGCACAAACCCTAGTTGGGAATGAGCAAACTACATACCTCCTCTTTCAGCACTGGACTACATTTATATCTGAGCAAAGGTGATGCATTAAGAACTGTTGCAACCTACAGTCACCAGAATCCCGTCTGAAGAGAAGAGGAATTAGTGAGACCAAAAGAATAATTTCATACCTCTTTTCTTTGACCTAATATAAACTGTATGTTGGAAAAATCCTAGTCTGTCCTAAGTATGTGGGCTTCCAGCCAAAGCTAGAACTCTTACTAAAGAGACAATAGCAGAACCAAATTCTATGTTGACACCTTTTCTGTATTAGAGAAGCAGGAGTTTTTGACCGTATCCCAGTGTTTGGTGCAGGACTTTGCTGGTTCAGGCCCAGTAAATGACTCCAAAAAACATTCACAGGCTAATCTAAAGTGAAATGTTTCCTTTGTTATGTATTTACATTCTTTAGGTCATACTAGATCATGATGTTTGCTGGGTGGATTTTTGCAAAGACTGTTTTCATGGATCTTATAACATTCCTTTCAGGTTTGTTCCTGAAATGACTAGTAATAACTCTGGGTATTCTTTTCAAGTCAGTCAGATTGTTGAAGTCTTGCTAAAGTCTGGACAACACTTTATGCAGTCATTTACACCTTCTCACTGTTAGTTACAATTCTAACTTGYTTCTTGACTTCAAAATGTGTTGGTTTGAAATTTTATGGTATTAATGTTAACTATAATGTTACAATATTTAAAATTTAGAAGATATGACTTGTTTGTCTAAATAATTGAGCTTGAAGTCTTGAAACTTTATGCCTTGGTTTATTCCCCAAATACTTCTTCATCAAGTGAATAAATGCTGTTTAATTTGCTGAATAACTTTTTCAGCAATACTTGTTAAAATAGTGATTATTTTTAAGGAATCAACAGTCCATAAAAGACATGGGAGAGGTGTGAGAGGAGGGGGARTACTCCCCTTCCCTGTCCCAAGCTCAAATCTAGTTACCGAAGAAAAGCTGCAAGTTAAACTAGTGACTGCATATATGGAGAAAAGGTGACACTAAATTTTTTGGGTGCTGATCTGTTAACTAGGAATTTTACATGCAAATGAAAACAAGGCAAGTTTACTAATAGCTTGAAAGAAAAAAAAAAATTAAATGTGGGTAGCACACTTGAATCAGCTTGAGGGCACTTCTATGTCCTTTGCTGCCCTCAGGGCTGTTTCTTTGAGGTATCTGCACTAGATAGAGGAACTCTGGAATGAAYACAAAAATTGTTCTGTCTTGTTAAACCTTCCATTTTTGCAAACTTTTCTCAGTTGGGTCAATTTTCTAATTAGTATTCCTAAAGGCTTATTTTGGGGACACCACTCTTAGTGGTGGTTGTTTAATTGTTTGCTGCATACTATTTACTCTCTTGTTGATGTAAATAACTATTAAATGAGCCTTAGTATGCCAGTCTAGTTTTCTGGCTTTCACTTGTACTTTTCTTTCAATCTGTGATGATCCCTGAAACAAGTGGAAATCAGTTGTGCTAGTTGCTGATAACCATCATTACAAATTTAGCAGCCTCCTTTTAAATAATCATAAATCCCTAATCACATTGCAGAGTGGTACTTGGCTGCTGACACTGCATTTGAAAATGTCACCAGGGCTCTTTGAAAGGCTTCTTCTTGCTGTTTTCAAAGTGTATATCTATACAAACTTCTTAAGCCATTATGTTGCTCCATGCATTATGAATTTGCTTATAAAAATCACACAGTTTCTGATGYCTTTGGAGGGGCAAGTTGCAGGGGGAAATATTATAACCACATCTTTCTCTCTTGACAGCAAGTTGAAGTAGATGCACAACAGTGTATGCTTGAAATCTTAGATACTGCAGGAACGGTATGTAAAAAACAACTTTCCTAAATCCCGATGCACAGTGTATTTAAAAAAATCTTGAGTATTGCCACAGAAAATTAATTGCAAGTTTCCCATGAGCTCACGTTCTGTAATAGGGGAAAGAAACAGAGCATTTGAAAAGAGATTGTGCTCCTTTTGTAAGTTTGTTGCCCAGGAAAAAATGAAGGCCCATTGGCTACTGAGATTTTATTTCTGTTGCTGTAGAGAATACGTGCTTTCTTCTCGTGTCCTTTTTCTTTCRTGAGAGATGTACTCTGACATTGTGATAAAAATAGTATTGCTTCAGTCAGCTTATGGGAGCTCAAAGCACAAGGGTTATGCTGACCCTTTGCATACTGGTCAGGTTTTTCTCTGACTAGTTCCAAAATTACTGAAACCAGTAATTTTCTTTATTGATTTCACTGAATTTAAGCTGGAAGACCTTGAAGTTGAACATGTGTTCTCTGAACTGTGGTAGTAATCTGGTCCAATAATAACTTATTTAAATTCTCTGTTAGATTAATACTCTGTAAACATACAGTGAGATGGAGAGGCTGTTTTCTAGAAATAAATTGCGCTTTTCATCTGACATACATCAAGGGACAGGCAGTGATTGATCAGGCACCAGATAGCCCAGTCACCAATGCGAAAGAGGCAAATGCCATTCTACAGTCATACTGGTAAGAATGCACCAGCAAGTCTTTTATATGCAGTATCATAATTGTCACTGAAGTCAAGGAAATGTGACAAGTCTATTTAGTGTCTCCATCCTTTAGACCAGCTCCTTGAAAATTAATGTAGAATGTAACACAGGAAAGTGCCTAGACTACAAAATTGAGTCTGAAAAGGGATGCATTTACTTGATGATCCATTTTAAGGAACTACCAGGATATGAAGAAAAAGTTGGTATGGTAGGARAGATTTAGGATGAGTTTAACTTACGTAATCTACAGATCACAGTGTACCTTCTACTGTACTTCTCTCCAGTGAAAATACTCAAGTTTCTCTGACTTTTTTTCCCTGGGCTGTGTGGCTGTTGGCAATATCTAGGTGTTGCTCAGCCACACCAGATAGTGTTCCCAACTTCAGATTTCTTTAAAAGCAGATCTGTTTGTTACCGTGCTTATAGTCAAACAGTAAAATACTGGGCAATTCCACAGGAAAGGGAGGCAACACAAATGCATTGTAGTTGTGATCCATTTCTGACCTGAARTTCATAGCAGTTTGTGCAAGGAAAATGCAAATTGAATGCAACGTCTATATCTTTTTTAATTACAGGAACAGTTTACAGCGATGAGAGATCTATACATGAAAAATGGACAAGGTTTTGCATTAGTATATTCCATCACAGCTCAGTCCACATTTAATGATTTACAGGATCTAAGAGAACAGATTCTTCGAGTCAAAGACACTGAYGATGTAAGATCTCTAAAAATTCTTCATACTTACAGTTTTCATTARTGTGTTGCCGTGTACACACTGTGGTCAGATGGTCTCCAGGTTTTAAGTTAAGATGTGTAAGAATCAGTAGAAGCATAGTACAGAAGTGCAACTCCTAAGGTGAACTTGAGAAATTGTAACTTGTGTTACATAGAGAGCTTTTTTTCTTGAAAATACCCTAATTGAAACTGGATGTAACTTTATTCATTAGACTGCAGCTAGCATTTTTAAAGCAACTATTGTTGCCTTAATTATTATCAGTGAAGTTGTAGTAAAATCACGTAAGAGTCTGATTTTCTCCTCARTAGCCCTACTGTTTATGGTATTTTAAAAGCATAAAGTTTTAAGTTGTAACCTTTGAACTTGCACGTTATGTAGCTTTTTTATTTTCTCCCGTCTGCTTGCAATTAAGTTTGGTCATCCTATTTCCACACAATTTCTATTATGCATCTCTTAGCATTATTAAAGCTATAAAGTGAGGCTAAAACATTATATTTTATAAATGATGRAAAAAAACTTAAAACAGTTGGAGGAAGTGAATACTTGGTCCCCTAATAAAGAAAAGTTTCAAATGTGAAACAGCAGTAAGTATGTTTTTAACATAAACACCATGTGGTCTTCAGGCAGAGAAACTTCCTTCTTAAAGAAAAAGATKAGCAATGAACAGTTTATAAGCATGATCATCTCATTTAGACTGTATTTGTACAAACTTGGATTCCTTCCTTACTGCATGTATCTGCATATTCCTCTGCTGTCAGTAGACAAAGGCTATATGAACCATTTCAGTTTCAGGGAAGTGCATTAAGGCTTTTTTAATATAAACCACCGTGCAGTTCCTTGACCATAAGCATTTGCAGGTCTTGGCTATGTTCAGCAGATTTCTTCTTGAAGCAATTTATTATCTGTTATCATAAATGTATCTCAGAAGGTTAGTGTATTTAAGGTGAGTGGACCTTTGCCATCCACAACCTGCCAAGCTGTAGCCTTGTTTACCATGAAATTAGTTTTGTACAATAAAATCAAGATAAATGTGATGATACTTGAAATTGTACTTTATGTGGTATATTTGTGCTGATTGTATCATTTTGGGGGTATTGCCTTAGAATTATATTACTTCAGAAGACACTCCTCAGTCTTAAAAGGCATTCCATAGTATCAGAAGAAAGATAATAAGCTTCAGGTTGCAACTTTAGTTTCCATCAAAATTCACAGAACCTTTTCCTTCTCCAAAGCCTTAGACATGATTTGCTTTCTTGATGGGGGGAAATTAAATGGTCAAAACAACCCTTGAATCCATGAGGAGTTTAGCTATGTCCTTAAAGTAGCAAAAGAAAGGAATGGGGGAAAAAAATAAATGATGGTGTTTTCTACAAATGTCAGTTCAGTGTTTTCTGTAGTTGGTAATTCTGCTAAGGTAGCATGTTTCTYTTCTCTGTATGCTGTAGCTTGCTGGTAAGAACTGTGTGCACAAACTGCTCTCAAAAGGTGTGTTGATATGCTGAGAGTAGAGGAATGGTGAAAGGAGCTTGTCATGCTACCCAGTAGAGGACACTGTTTCCAGGATTTTGGAATTTGTAAGACTTGCGTAGCAAATTCTTCAGTAGACTTCTTGATGCCTTAAACACCTAAAAATGAAGTCTCATTAAATCATCTAAAAACCACTATATTTCTTGAATTTGCAATGTACTAAATCCTCCAACCTTCCCCCCCATTGTCCTGCCAAAAGCTGGTGAAGATGCAGTCACTTTCATTTGAAGATTAAAATATCACATAGCTATAAACTTAAGTTTCTGTTACACTAGAGCTTGAGTATTCTGAAAATCAGGATCTCCTAAGGATTCAGATGGCTTTTAAGTGTGCATTTACATTGTGCAGTTCTATAATTTTAATTGTTTCTTTGGTGGCATTGAATTGTTTTATAGGTGCCTATGATTCTGGTTGGCAATAAGTGTGACTTGGAAGATGAAAGAGTTGTGGGAAAGGAACAAGGTCAGAACCTAGCAAGGCAATGGAATAACTGTGCATTCTTAGAGTCTTCTGCAAAATCAAAGATAAATGTTAATGAGGTAAGGCATTTTACCTGTGATGGGGAGAGGTGTCAGGAGGAGAAGAATGGGACACTGTAGAGATAACCAAACTACTGTTTGTCAAGGAAAAACTAGCAAAATTATGAATAATATTCATCATAATGGAGAAAACTGTATCCTGCTGTTGTGATGTGTTTATGTTAAGGAATGTATTTAGCTTTGAGGTGAAGTTTTTTCAAATGATATTGATTTTAGTGTAATTAGTGTTATTTGCAAATTATCTTCATATGAATTTGGGATAAAATTCTTTCACAYTCCATTCCCTAGTTGATACAATCTCTATCAGTTGAGATTGTACTGCTCGACTTCTTTTTTTAAAGACCTTTAAGAGAGTTAAGTCATTAAAACTATTTAAGTTACTTGGTGTTAACACTATTTGGAATGGTAAGTACAAAAACTCTTAGAAGTTTTGTTAAAATTAGCCACTSCATAAAGTAAAAGAGATGCAAAAGCCTCTCTACTATATATTTATTCATTTATTTAACAGGAGCTGGATGATTGATCTAGTGCATGCATTTTGAGGACCTGCCATAATGYATGCCTTCTTATCCAGAGGGGGTACCAGCATAAAGAGAGAGATACAAAAATATTAGAAAAAGAAGTTTTGTTAGTATCTGCATTTCTGGAACACCTTGAATTTTATGATGAATCCTACCATTCATTAGGTTGACTGGAAAGCATTGTTAGCATCATCAGTCAAGTTGAAGGGCCTCTCTGCAAGATTTGGAAGTAATCAAAAGAGTATGGTGCCTTTAGTACAGCTGATTTTAAAATAAGTAATGAGTGTTTAATTAGTTGGGAACTTCTGGAAGCCATTGACTTTTTAAAATTCAAATTAATCACCATAACTGTATAAAAGTCACATGCTCAATAAACTAGAATTTCCATCAAATCTATAAGCCCTTGTCAGAACATTTGCTGCTTTTCAGCCAGTGCCTAGGAAACTGCTAATATGGCTTTAGTATGAGGGCTTCCTTAATTTAGGAGATGCAGAAATAATTGGAGCAACATCAATTATGAATGAAACAGATGCTGTTGAATTGTATGTTGATTTGTCTTAAATTAGCCTTTCAAAAAAAATCATGTTCTTGTTAAGAATTCTAAGAGAGTCTAAGTGTGGATTAATGCCTTTTTTAATACTGGCATGGCTAAGGATGCAAAATCTGAGTTGGGGATGACAGGGGCATTAAATTGTGGTGTTGAGAGGGTTTTTTCATTGTGCACAGACAAGGTTTCTCTATCTTTTCTTTAAAGTCCTTTACAACTCTAGCCTAGCCATCAGCTTTTCAGTCCAAAAAAATTAAAGTGATTAAAATAGTTTTCAAAACAATTACTGCAAAAACTCTTCAGTACTCAAAAATACAAATAAAAAATAACTATACTTCAAAACTATATTAAAATTACAAACTCAAATTGTATTTCTTACTCTGTGCTCTAACTACACCTATTAAAAAGCAAAAAGTAAAATAAGAAATTAATAAATTTCAGTAATGTTACCTACCCTAAAATATACTAAACTGTTCCAAATTATAATACCAAATAATTCACCTAATACAAATACTCTAGAAATTTTTAAATACTGTGCAAAGCGCTGGAATACAACTGACTTCTGCCTATATTAAATTTTCTGGAGATGCTCTGGGTTCAGAGAGATGCCATGCATTTCCTGAGAGCACAAAAATTCTCCCTCTCAGTGGGTACAATGACATAAAAATACTTTAACTCCTGAAAATAAAGCCAATTGTCCAGAGTCCTATAAATGAGTTCCTTTTCTAGGAGAAGTTATGCTTCGTTCATGCTATAGGTCTAGAGAGTTCTTTAGACTTCAGTATTTTTAAAGTATCTGGAAAATCATGATCTCATTCAAACACAAGACACTGTTGTGTATGTGCGTTACCAAAAAGAATGTATAGTTAGAACTTTCTTTAAAAAAATATCCTAAGAGTGGTTTGAGTTAGAAGAAAGCTGTGACCTGTATCTTGACCTCAGTGCTAAAMTGCAAAAAATAACACCTTTAGGTAGTTGATCACTGTAGCATTTTTCATGTGAGTTCAGATGAGTTTGACCCAGAGATTAAATAGCTGTGGGTTATAAGTGCCTTTGCTTCATTGAAAATGTAGAACCGCTGACAGWCAATTATCTTACGAAAAAAACCAGTTATTAACTAAGTATACAATTTAACTGCATAGCTTTGTGGCAACTAAATATTTTCAGGGTTCTTGAGTATGTGAGTGCATTTTGTGTGAAGATTCAAGTCTCAAGGTTATAAGAGAAGCCTTCTAATTTCCATAATTAACTGATTTTTATCTTTTCAGATCTTTTATGACCTTGTGCGACAAATTAACAGAAAAACTCCGGTGCCTGGAAAAGCACGCAAAAAGTCATCATGTCAGCTACTTTAATGCATAGCTGTAATGTAGCTCTGAGCCAGGTAAACATCTTAAATTTTTCTGTGCATTGTGGCTATTAAAAACAAACAACAACCAAAAAAAACCCTACACAGCTGTGGTAGTTGTTGATGCAGAACAGCATTGAAAATTATTGATTTACATTATTGTAGAAATGTTTATGGTCTTTATTTTGCCATTTCAAAGTCAGAATCACAAATATGTGCAAGATATACACTACTCTGAGGTGGTTTTTTTTCAAGCTTTAAGGTGTTGGTAGAGTTCAAATCAACAGTGTTTGCTCTGATACGTCAAAGCTTTTGGAAACACGGTTTTCTGTTTTAAAACCAGATAGAATATACTGCAAGAGCTCAGTTATCTGAGAGTTATCACATCACACAGTACATCACTCAGTTATCTGTGAGTTATCACATCACACAGTACAATATAGTTTGCATGCTGGTGTCTCTTTCTGCTTTAAACTCCTCCCTATGCTTGTGTGATGTGATAGGAATTTAGCTTCCTTTCATGAGACTATGAGGATATTTTGGAGGCTGCATTGTAATTAGTACATTTGGATAAGAAAGGTGAAGTGATCATTGTAATACTCCAAATATTTGACCTGGAGCTCTTGGTCACTAAATCAATTTCTTACTTGTTTGCAATTGGCTAAACTTCTACATGACTTCGGCAGCATTCTCTGAGCACAGATTAGCAAGCACTAGCCTGCTCTTTAAGCAAGCCYTTCCATAGGTTAGTCAGGAGGCATGGATTTCTTTTCTGCAAAGATTTTTGGAGGGGGTTCTGAGCAAATTATTTCCCTGTTTGCATGTCCAATCCTTCGTATGGGCAGACTATGGACTATAGGCTGTCTTGATTGACCTGACATCACCAAAGTTGCCTGATACCTCCCTTTGCTTCAGTTTTACTGAACATACAGTAGTGCAGTTACTTCAGTACTATGATCCATTATTTTATCATCTGATAGTCCTGTCTGATGTACTGAAGGATCCTAGTAGGACATCTCACTGTCAGAAATTTTAGGCTTTTAATAATTACCGAGTAGTGCCATATGTAACTCCTTTTTTGGTATATTAAAACTTCCTCAATTTGAACAATTTAGATCAGTTAAAAGTAAAACTTAAATGGTTCCAAAAACATTAGCTGAGGGTGGCAGAAATGGCTGCTCCATGTCATTAACAGGACTTTTGATTCAGAAGCTTTGATCCTTCAATTGTGTTTGTTTTTAAAGCCATGGGAACTGTCATACTGTAAGCAAAACTAGCCTCACCAATCAAATGTTACTTCCACAGTGCAGCCTGGATTCTTCTATGCATCCTAATCCAGTTAGGGTAATAATTGAGATAGTCTGTTATTTGTATATTATTAGAGAAATGTTAAGGTTGTTTTCTGTTTGTCAAGAACTTTGCTGGTTCCTGCCATAGTTGTTTTAAATAGAGCACAGACAAATAGTCGTTGCTCCAACTAACCCCTTGTTTTGTTATTACAGGTCTGAAGAACTGTTGCCCAATTCAACAGTGCCAGCATTCCAACTTTATTAAACCTACCAACATCTTAAATGGACTTTCCTGTGGTGGTACCCTTTAAGAAATGGATGAAAGCTACATCAGTTTGCACATTCTATCACTTTCCAGTGTCATGAGAGATTTTTACTTCTAAATATTCTGTGTATGCAACTGGTAAAACCAGAGCCTACATCCAGTATTACTGATAAGAGACATTGTTCATCCACCAATGTTATACATGTATGAAAACTGTGTACTGTATACTTCAACAATCCCCACTTTCTATTGGAGAGTACAATAATGTAAATCCTAAAAGCACCACTATTTTAGCATAATAAAAGAAAGTCCAAAGAGCTCCTATATAGACTACTCCAGATAACTTTGCTTCATCGGTATTTGTAGCTTATTGTAACTTTTTTAAAGAAATACAGGATCATCATCATCGTATTGTACAAAAGCGCTTTGATTAACACAATGGCTATATAGTTTTTTAATTTTAGGAAAAACCTGTGGAGACAGTGACCTAGTCTTTAAGAGTCCTTTCAGTATAACGTCTGACTAAAGACATGGCCTTTAATATCTGTTGGGAAGGAAATGTCCAGACTTTTCAACCTTTTATTGTATGTTTCCTTTTCCTTGTTTACATAGGGAACAATGTTTATAGTTGTGTGTACAGTGGGGGTCTACAACAAGAAGTGTATATTTTAAAACAATTTTTTAATGATTTAACAATTTTTTGTAAATCATTTTCGGGCTTCTGCAGCTGTAGATTCTCACTGTGAATTCCCTTGCTTGCTCATGCATAAGTGTATTTGCAATACCAAATATACAGGTTTAGTACTTTTGCCTGTTAGTGATTGTTTTACATGTGTAACGTTTTGGTTGAGATGTTAAATGGTGGAAGAGTACTGTGGATGTGAATGTGGGAAGTAATTTTAATCATGTGTAATTGGTCACAGGGCCTAAGTTGCAGTAATTAACTTTTGCTGATTTATTTAACAATGCCTTGTTGCTTTGTATGCATTAACGTTTGGGTGTAAAGATTGTGTGTATATCCAACAGGGAGCCACAGTATTTAAATTGACCAACCTAATGTTACAACTGCTTTGAGGTGGCCAAATGTAAACTAAAAGCCTTAATTAAAGTGGTGCAATTTTGTATGACTTAGCATCAGTAGTTCAATAAATTTGGATTGCCATGCAAGGGCTTGCATTACAGTTATACTACTTGAATGTTTTGTGTTTTAGTAGTGCTAGTAAATACTGATTTTTAAATCTCTTGCACAGTGCAGATTCATRCATGTTAGGATGAAGAGGAACCCTTTCAACTTTGTTTTCTGACAAATATATGCCATAGATATTTCTTCTAATAGGATCCTATGTGTTAGTGTGAATGAATTTCTGGCTGAATGAAATTCCACTTATTTATGGACTTGGAAAAGGTCTAATGAAAGGAAAAGTCTAACAGAAAAATACCTGTCCTCAACCATCAGTGGCTGTTTTAGAAACTTGAAAATAGTTGTCTGCTATTTTCCTTCTTTCCAGGAAGAATTAATTGTTAAATTTACTTAGTCTTGCAAAAAAAATTCTCTTGGGAGACAATATGATTTTTCTCCATGATTAAACCTTATTGTTTGGTTTTAAGGAAATCTGCAGAAGAGCATTCTTGCAGTATTGAGTGAATTTTGCAGACTTGAAATATCTGTTAATAGTGTTGGACTGAGAAGTGGAATGCATGGACTGTAGATGATTTCCTGATCTTGGCTGTGCTGCTGAAAATTAATGTCACACCCAAATACTTGGTACTGTCTGTTTCTCTGTCACAGAATTACCAGAGAGGTTGTTCTAATCCATTCCTGCAAAGCAATCAGATTATGTTAGCTCATACTGGTGAGCTTTGAGATAGTTTTTGTTGCCCAGAGTGAATTAAGGAGCCCAGCTGATTCTTCCTCCTGGTTGTTTTATCAGTCATCCCTATTGTTTAATGGAGGTAATACACTTCTACTGTGCAGAGCCAGATTTAAGACTGAAATTCCTTTTCCCTTTTCGTTAGAAACCGTAAGATGTGATGATCCCCATCCTGCTTTTTCTCCAGAGTAGAGGAGACTGGAGCACTAGATGCCCTAGTTTTTTTTTCACTAAGTACCTAACTTCTTTGGTGAGCTAATCAGAATTTTTCTTCATTTCCAACCTCTGCTTATTCAGGTCTTGTAACACTTCCATGTCCTGGTTGTCCTTCTATCTTTTTTTTTTAATGTGTTTCTTTTCCAGGCAGCTGTACAGATGGCATTGGGTTGGAAGTGAGAGAAATTTCTTTGAGAACATCAGAGRAGGAGCATTGGTCTGGTCTCAGTGTCCAGCCAAAGAGTACCATTGACAGGGAAGAACAGGCTCTGTCCTGAAAAGCTCTGTACTGAAGCATTCTTGGCTGCTCTGTTCCTCAGCATTAGAGGTATTCAGTTGGATCAAAACCTGAGGAAGTAAAATTTTCAGAATCTCTAGGCTTAACATCTAAAGATTGTGCTAAAGAAGGGAAATRTGTCCATTCTTCACCCCCTGCCCCATCTTCCCTCCTACATTTAGAACTTATTTCAGATTTGTGAAGCTGACACATTGTAACCCAGGTAACACCTAAACCCCGGTACTCTTAAAAATTTAGGCAAGCTTCAAGGGAGCAGTGTCCCAGCTGTTAAAGGGAAGATACTTGACAAAATGTTGCTAATGAAATGATGAAGTGTAAACAAAAACACATGAGAATTTTCTTTATGTCTAAATAACTGTGGTGTAAAAAGCTGTTCTCACTGAGGAAGTGAACGTCCAATCATTCAATTCCCCATGGGCATTGGAGCTGTGTAAGCAGTTACCAATTCTAGAAAAGAATCCTGTCTGCTGAGATTTTTGAACAAACTTATGTATCTTCAAGACAATTTCATGATGTACCAACAGTTAAGAAGTTCACACTCAAACTACTTGTACAGAAACAGAACATTTCTCCTAAAGCTTTGGATGAAAACATGCATAACCCATATTTTGAGAACTAAATGCAGGCATTTCTGCAAAACTGGTGTTAATATACATGTATTACTGCTTGTAAAGTTAGCCTATGCTTACAATGCACACTGCTTTATTTCCTCTCCAATCTGAAACTGGTATGTGTCACTAAAGTCAGCCTTCTACAGTGAAAGTATTATTTATGTCCTGAAATACAGATGTGTTATTTAATGGAATTGCACTCTTCATATTAGGACTCTTTCCTTGCAGTAGAAATTTCTCGTCTACCTTTATCTTATCCTAGTGCCCTTTTTCATTCTCGAATTATGTGAAATTAATGTTACTTGCCTAACTTAAAAGACTATTTTGAGACATTGCAAGGTGTTTTCAGATGTCCAAATGAATTTACTGTAAGCTAAAACTACTATGCCTCTCCTGATTAAGAAACTTAAGTTCTGAAAAAGTATTGTGGAGTTAGATATTACATTTCTTTCATAAGATTCTGTGATGCTAGAAGTGAAAGGTGGCAGGAGTTTGAAGTTGGGATTAAACTGCATTTTTCTCCTTTTCTGTTGTAAATAGAATTGCAGTTTCCTTACACATGAACAGTAAAGATGAGAATTTTTCTTCTTCTAAAATGCTGTAAACAAACTGGATGACTCAAGCTTCATGAGGGTTTTTTTCCCAGTTTTCTGATGTTTGCCAGTTTTGAAATAACGTACTTGGGGTGAAATTTGGCCRCAATACTCTTAATAGTTATAGACAGATTTCGGTTAAGACATATCAACAATAGAAAGGTATACTAGATGTGAATGGTCGAAAATAGTCTATGTAGAGCTATGTAGCACTTTCTGAATTGTAATCTGATGATGCAGCCAAGTGTAGACAGAAAGCTTTTCATTCAATTTTAAATTTCTGTCCCAGCAGCATTAGGCTATATTTCAATTTACTGTTTTTRTTTTGTCTGTGTGTAGGGAGGAGAACAAAAACAAATAGTTGATTAAATACACAACAAAATGCAGTTGTAAGTTATTCTCTAAGGTAGTGTTAGAGTACTAGACTGCTTTTTTTTCAAAGGTTTATGAACAACTTGAAGATTTCTAAAACCTAATTTACCTTTTCCRTTTTATAAAGTCAAGTCTGGAATGACACATTTGTTGAAAACTTTCTTAGTCTTGAACTATAAGTGAAGTTGTTTCGTAGTCTTGATTTCGTTCTGTGTTTCAATATCTGGGCTTCAAACAACRGATAAATGTGGGCTTTGCTGTGTTTTCTTTTTGAGGTTTTTGGGGTGTCGTTTGTTTGTTTGCTTTAAGTAACCTCCAAAGCCATTTATTTTCAGAAGTCTGAATCGTCAAGCAGAGAGTGGCTTCCTGCTTTCAAAGATTGTTCTTTAGGGGAGAGATTTGTGAATGGGTAAAAGAATGTCTTTGTAATTCCATTGTACTGACTTCAGTCTCAAGAGACCCTAGTTCTGCCACACAACAAGCTCTACGGCTTCATTGCTTCTTATTAAGAAAGTTCACTACCACCAGGTTTTTTTTGTCTTTCAAGTTGTGACCGGGGTGAATTTCATTTGAGAATCATTGTAATTTCTAATTAATTCATGTAATGTCTTTCGTTTACCATAAACTTGGAGGCATGGGGCATTTCTGCAATCTTCAATACTGAGTGAAATCATAGTGGATGTTACAGTTCCTTCTTTTGTCAGTATACTTTACCTTTTCATACTATGTGGCATTTTTACCTTCCAAATCTCGTAGGGAGGACTCAGTAGCTTCACTCCCATACTAAGTACAGAAAAATCTACATGTGAAATTCCAGCTCTCATCAACTGGATTTACTGCTTGTAATGCACCCAATAGCAACAAAGACCCTTGGCAGTACTGTCATGATTTTCAGACACAAATAAAATGAGTTACAAATTTGTCTCTTTCTTTTTCCTGTTCAATAAAAAGGGGGTTTTGCTGAGCTGCCTCAATAGCAGGAGAATCATTTTGTTTAGATAACAACCTGAGCCAACATTTTGAGAGTCAACATGGATACTTAAATACTAAGCAATCACATGAATGCTTAAATTGCTGAGATTGTTCTTTAAAGTTTCCTTGCTTTTAAAATAAAAGTAAAAAAATTCCACACTTCCAGAAATGTATTTCAGCTAAGAAAAGATGAGCTAAAATATGAACTTTTTTGCTTTTCTTACAAAAAGCCAAGGTACAATGTTTACTTTGTACTGAATACAGTTGTGCTGCTGTCACACATTGCACAGGAACTTTATTAAGCTCTTGGTTGAAGTGGATTTGGTTAATTCTGAGTTAAAAATAACAATTTTGCATATGCAGGTGTCATAGTCAGTTTAGCAGTSCATTAGGTTAATTTACTTGATTCAAGAGCTGTCTGAATATGTATTTTGTAAAGGGTAATTCAAGCTTTGAGTTAGTTTAGTTGTTTAAAGTTCAGGATATACTGGATTAAAATCAACCTAATACATCCTGTAGGCCCTGTTAACTGCAGAAAGGTAGTWGGGAGCAAAGGAACTTAAGGGACTGCCAATAAACATGCCACTTTCTGTGTTAATGGTGCTGGCTGCAGGGTTGCCTTTGGCTGTCCTGCCTCCAAGTAGGGAGCTTTACTACCTCTCCAATATTCTGGTAACATAACTGGAGTTCCAATCAGTGTATCTGATGTAAATATGGGAAACTTCAGATCGATTTATAAATTTTAATTACAAATTTGTATTTACAAATTTTGTATTCACTGATTGAAAACAGTGCTCCCTTCTGCCTCTKGGAAGCCTAAGATGCTTTAATAAGATTTTCAGTTATTTTTTCCTCATTTTTTCCCTTCTTTCCTCTCTAGATATATATGAAATGGGATGCCAGTCAAGAAGTACTGAAATACACATCCAGATTTTTACTCAGTTCTGCCTGCCTTGCCCCCTTCCTGGAGCCTCTAAGGTGCTTCCCGGTCTGCACTTAAAAAGGCTCTACATACTACAAGTTCTCTCAAGGGCCCAAATCTTTTATATACTTTTATAACTTTGTTGGGTTTGGGTTTTTTAAAAGCACACATCCTGTCCTCTTACTTTATCTTCAAMCTTGCTTCCTTTGCTTTGTTCTCATTTATCATTGCTTTGAATAACCTTGAGACACCACACAAAGGAAGCATCTTCTTTGTCATCTTTACATTTCTCACTTGTTTATGCTTCTCTGCCCTGAGGCAGGGCTAGCCTGAGGGTGTGATCTGTTAGCAAAGCATTGAACCAGATAGCAATTTGTGCATTACTCTGTTAGAATTTCCCACTGCACTGGAGACAGTAATGCTGCACTGTTTCAGGAATGTAAATTCAYTGTTTCAGAATAGGTAAATTGTATTAAATACATAGTACTGAACAAGGTTGTAGTAATTCCATGAAGATCGTTTCCTTTGCTTTTGTTTTCTTCATAAGCTACAACATAGGACAACTTTTTCTGTTGTTTAAGTCCAAAATTACATTTCCTGAGTGACTGAAGTACTCTCTGTAGGTCTTCTGCTTGTGTTTCTGTATGCYCAGTCTTCATCAGCTTTCTTCTTGTGAAAACCTTCTGAAGTTAGGCTCTCTGGCAGTTTCAGTGAGAGTTGGGACCTGTGGCAGTTTATTAGTRTCTTCAATGAATGGGGGGATTTCAGACCACCTCTTGCACTTCTGCTGCTTTTTGCAGCTGTTGTCAGTTGTATCCTGAGGAACGTGAATGTCTAATTTGCTTGAAATACCCCATTGTAGCTGTAGCCCTAAAAATACCCAAGTACTTGCGAGTGCTATTCAGAACTTGCTGTCTACGTAAAAATATGCCGTTTGGACAGTTTTCACTGTCCTAGAGCACAAGTAAACGAACCACGGTCAGTTGTGCAGTCGTTTTTTACTGATAAAGTAGTAACAGTGTTTTTCTATAGTCAAAAAGTATGCGAATTCATTTGGGGAAAGAAAGGGATAGGTAATTCTGTTAGTTCGTCCGGCCTTGTAGGGCTGGAGTGATCCTGCGTGGTGGTTACTTTACCCTTTAAAGTTGGTGCCAGTAGTCTGAGTTGCACTGGGAGAAACGGGAAATAAACAGACGCACATTTGTAAATCAGTGAAAACAAACCCGTCATTGCAAAGGGCGGGAAGGAGGCTGCTCCAGGAGCCGAATGTATGAAACACTTTGAGCGTCTGAATAGCCCTTCTTTGTGCGGCGAGATAACCCCAATAGCGGCCGACACTTTTAAACTAGGATTTGCGGGTTTTTTAAGCTCTGACCCTTAATGTGGGGTCCCGGACACTGATCGAGCAGAGCAACCTGGAGCGGCCCCGCCGCTTCCCCTCGTTCCCGCTGGGCCCCAGCGCGGCGGCCCCAAGGCCCGGGGCCCTGTGCGGGCGGGGCGGGCGGAAGGCGCCCGTGTTCTTCCGGGCCGGGGGCCGGCGCTGCGGCGGCGGGAAGGGTGAGCCGGGCCGAGCCGCGCCGGGGGTGCCGCCATGGACAGGTGAGGGGCGGCGGCGGCCGGAGCCCCCAGCCCGGGGCCGTGCCGTGGTGCGAGACGGGCCCCGGCGGCGGGGAGCGGGCGCGCACAGGGCGGGATGCGGAACGCAGCGGGCCTGCAGCGGTGTCTGAGCGTACCGCGGGCGTTTTGTCACCCGGGAGCTTTAAGTCTGGCTGTTGCTTCTTGAATATATCTTTGGATTAACCCGGAGTTGTGAGCTGCTACAGCGTCGCGAGGCCGGGCTTTTGTCAGGCCTGCTGAGGCGTCGCCGTGGTGCCTCCAGCCCACCGGGAGCGCCTCCCCTGCTGCGAGTTACTGGGAGTGGGTACCTTCCCTTCTGCGAGAGACRCGTGAACTGTGCCAGTCCATGGTGATTGCGGGTATCCGAAGGAAAAAATCAATTAGTGAAGTCATGCCATTCTTTCAATTTAATTTTTCAGTTCAAATTTTAATTTCATACTGTTGCATCTCTTACAAGCCTTTTTTTTTTTTTTTTTTTTTTTTAGTGATAAAATGTTAGTAATGGTGTAAGAGGAACAAAGTCTGGGCTTTCAGGCAAGCTCGTTTACCTGAGCTTATAAGCAGCGCTAGATTTCTGTAGAGGAAGCTGGACATCAGTAGTAAGATTGGACACGACTTAACACTTAAGTTTCCTGTTCGTGGAGTTACTTTGGCATGACAATAAGATGTTGGATATCCTGCTTRAATTCACTTGCTTGTTTTCTGTGTTGCTGTTTTCTAGAAATGGTTTTGAAGACACACCTTCCCCCCATGATCCAGAGATGGCTAAGCCTGGACGGAAGCAAGGCTCTCAGAAAAGAGTTTCTAGTATCCTTTTTCTGTAAAGAAGTTTTGTCTTTAACCACTGTGTTCACCAGATGTGTATATTTTTAGTACTGCTTTGATTTTAAGCATGTTGAGAATAGTTTTTGAATATACGGTAAGTTACTCTGGGTTTTGTACCACTTTAAAAATGAAGAATGTATAAATGTAGTGTGTAATTCTTTCCCAATTCTTGACATATTCTGCAGTAAAAAATCTGCTATTAAGCTATCTAATCTTTTCCATTTCTGTAGTCAGTTTTGTTTCCTGTGTGGTATTTTCATGCATTAAGAAGGAGGAAAGTTCAAAAACAAAACTTTAATTGCAATATCTAAAAGTACAAGGGAGTGATATTAATGATTGCCTGAGAGTGTGACTAGGAAATATCTAGATGAGTTTCATTTAGAAAAGTACTGCATTTTCAAATACATCATACATTAGTTCGCCTTTACMGAAGAACTTAGAGATAAGACAAAAGATCACAGAATCAACTAGGTTGGARAAGACCTCTGAGTTCATTAAGTCCAACCTATGACCTAACACAACCTTGTCGAAAAGATCATGGCACTAAGTGCCAAATCCAGTTTTTTCTTAAAGAAATTCTTTGCCTTTTCACAGAACAGAATTTTCTCTGAATTGCGTTTTATCTGTCTCTTCCTTTTACCTACACCAGTGTCTCAAACCATTTTCAGAGCTGTTGTAGTGATGGCTGGGAAAAAATTATTCAATATATTTCATGGAAAGTAAGAGATTGTTGAAATGTGTACATATTTAGTTCTTGACTGTAGATAGATTATTTCTGTTGTTGGTTAGATGTGATTAGAGAGATGTTGCATTGCTGTCTCTTAAACTTGTTCTATTGTGTTTCTGTAAGGTGGTGTTTTCCACTTTTTTCCTGGGTGTATGAACTCAGGTTGTTGTCCACCCAGAGAACTATATGAGCCATAGCTGACTCAATTTCTAAGCTTTTGGGAAAAAAAAAAAAGAAATTTTCTTCATTACATCTTAATTTTATGGTTTTATGCTCATTTTCAGGTACTGTGTTATCAGAGTATTATGATGATCTAGTGTGTCTTAACTTCCCGTCCACTGTAATAGCAAGAGTAGTGCACATACATAGTTTTAAATTTCCATAGGAATTTTCCCCCCTGATGTTTTTAACAATAAGGAGAGTATCTCCTCATGTAGTTTGGCAGGTAAGATAGTAGTATTTTCATGGTTATGATAGCAAAGGAATCAATACATTTACTTATTCTTTTCGATTTTGCATCTAAAATAAAGCTAGTGAGGTATTTGCCCTGATTATATTGTGCCTAAGAATCAAAATGTTTCTGAACACTAATAACGCAGGCTATTGAAACTTTTGTAACTACTTCTTAGTAAATCATACCTAGAGCACTGAACCTAGTTGCTGATAGGAAAAAGTAGAGCAACAGAGCACATGGAGCTGAGAGAGAATGTTTCTAAAAGTGCATTCAGACTCAGATTTTCTTATTATGGTTGATATAGCATAAAGCAGCTCCTCATGGGGCAGAAGGGTTCTGTTTGACCTGAGCCATCATGAGGAGTCCCAGCCCTATTGTGTTCATATTTCTGAACTTCATTTTGTGGTGACATTTTTAACCCTCCAGCTTTGAAGATTCTGGTGAAACGTTTGATGGCTAACTCAGACTTATGAATGGGTCTTTCTGTTTTACTCTGAAAGGCAAGATGTGTCATTTTCATAACATTAGAGTTATGAAAAAGTATTTTTCCTTTCCAAGTGGTCACAGTCAATTAGAATAGATCCAAAAGTGTGTTTGGGAGAGTGTTTCTTAACTTGTTTATTAATCAGTTCTTACTTCACTGGATGACACTATTGGAAACATGATGCCCAAAAGCCAGTTTCTTTCCCGAACTCCTAATTCATTGCTTCACCAGCCAGGTAAGACTGCATGCTTTCTTACTGTTCAGTTAAAGGATTTATGTACTTGGACTTAATAACAGTTTGTAAGATGTGCTGTAATTGCTCCAGTGAAGGCTCACGAAGTTGATTTGTGAGTTAAGTATCTAACATAWGAGAGTGAGAAGAGCCAGGATTGTTTAGCCTGAGAAAGTGATTAGGTGATCTTGTAAATATATGTAAATACTTAATGGGAGGGAGTAAAAAGAGCACCATGTTTTTCTTAGTGGTGCCCAGTGAAAAGTCAAGAGGCAATAGGCACAAGAGCATATATAGGGAATTCTGTTTAAACATAGAAAATCGCACAAAAAACTTTTTTACTATCTTGGTGGTTGAATGCTAGAACCGGCTGCCCAGATGTGTGAAGTCTCTGTCTTTGGAGTTAAACAAAGCTGGACGAGGTCCTGAGCAACCTTTTCTAGCTGACACACTTTTGGACAGGGGGGTTGGAGCAGATGATCTCCAGGGGTTCCTTACAAACCCAGTGGGTTGGTCCTGGCTAGATACCAGATGCCCACCAAACTCTCTGTTGTTCTTCACGTCAGGCAGGACCAAGTGGTGAGAAAAGGTGGTGAAAGCCTCATRGGTAGAGATAAGGACACAGAGAGATCCTTCACACATTTCTGTAACAGGCAAAACAGGCTCAAATTGGAGAAATTAATTTATTACCAAATATATCAGAGTAGGATAATGAGAAATAAACCCCAAACTTAAAAACGCCTTCCTCCCAGCCCTTCCTCTTCCTTGGCTTAACTTTTCTCCCCCATTTCTACTTCCTTCACCATCACCAGTGCAGGAGGATGAGGCATGGGGGATTTGGTCAGTTCATCACATGTTGTCTCTGCTGCTTCTTCTTCCTCCCCATCAGGAGGACTCCTCATGTTCTTCCCTTTCTCCACTGTTGGGTCTTTCCCAGAGGAGGCAGTCCTCCATTAACTTCTCCAGAGCRAGTCCTTCCCATGGGCTGTAGTTCTTTATGAAGTGCTCCAACTTGGGTCCCTCACAGGTCACAAGTCCTGTCAGGAAATCTGCTCCAGTGTGGGCTCCTCTCTGCACAGGACCAGAGGTCCTGCCAAGAGCTGGCTCCAGCACAGGCTTCCCACGAGGTCACAGCCGCCTCCTGGCATGCACCTGCTGTGGTGTGGGGATCTCCATGGGCTGCAGGTGGATCTCTGCTCCACGGTGGGCTGCAGGGGCACAGCCTGTCTCCCCATGGTGTGTGTCACAGGCTGCTGGGGAATCTGCTGCTGTGGACAAAGCACCTCCTTCCCCTCCTTCCTCATCGGCCTTGGAGTCTGCAGAGTTGTTGCTCTCACATGTTCTCACTCCTTTTCTGCTGCTGCAGTTTCCCCAGCAGTTTTTCCCCTCTTAAATCTGTTATACCAGAGATGCTGCCACCATCACTGCTGTGCTCAGCCTTGGCCTGCAGTGGGTCTGTCCTGGAGCCATCTGGCATCGGCTCTGCTGGACATGGGGGAATCTTTTGGCAGCTTCTCACAGGAGCCACCCTTGCAACCAAAACTTTGCCATGCAAACCCAATATATTGAGCTACATGGTGATTCTGTAATTTTGAAGTTTAACACATTTCTGAATATGGACAAAAAATGCCTAGTAATATTCAACATTTATGTTCATAAATTATTTTCTTATGTTACTGCTGAATAATAATGAATTTCTGCCTTTTAGTTTTTAGAGTGGGTTTGAACTCAGTTTTCATTGTTTGGCACAAGAGTATGTCCAATATCATTGCAGTTTCTCTCGAGTGTCATGTTTAAACTGATTCTTGCCTTAGTCAGCAGTTTGTTGTGTTTCCTTCTTTTTGCAATGCTTTTTTGATTTTGCAGTAGCTTTTAATTCTTCAAGATTGTCTGTCATGTAGTATCTCTTCAGATATTTTTCCATTTTTCACTTTGGTACAGCTTAATTCTGTTGCTGACCTTTCTGCAGATTTATTTATTGGTTGCATTGGTGAATGCACTTCTTCACTAGCAGGAGAAGGAATCAGCACACCTCACAGAAAGGCTGTGGAACTACACATGGTGGTTAGGGTTTCAGGCCCTGAAATCTCCCAGTCTCATTCCATGTACTTCATCAAGTGGACACACCATGTACTTCATCAAGTGGACACATATTAGGAGTGTGTTCAGGGATTCTTCCTTAACTGGCACTTGGGCAAAGATTTGAAGCTCTAGAGAGACAGGCTTTTCCTGACAAGTTCTGTGTAGCCCCTGCTTGTTCTTGTTTAGTGTAGTATCTACTGGCTTCTATTTTGACCAGCAGCAAAGATAAATGCTGTTAACATCATCCTTCATCTTGAGCATAAGCTACTTGTGTATCAGCTTTGTTGGTGGTGGTGTTGACTTGATGCTAAACACACTGTGTAAAGCTCTGTAATCTCCTTAATGCCTCCCTCACTTGTGGCTGAAATAAAGAAACATGCCCATTCCTTACATTTCCATGTCATCACCAGGGCTTACCTCCCCTTTCCCTGTCACAGTCTCTTCTGTCATCTTTATTTAGTCATCCAGGCATTCATATAAGGGATTCCTCTTTTCTGTAATCATGTAGCCAGTGTGTTTTCCATCAAGCTCCAAGAGGATGGCAGCACATTCTGCTGTTCTACTGCCTTAGGCACYGAGGGAAAAGTGCTGTAGGCATTTAATCTGCACCTAAACTGGATGGAGTCTGATGGAGAGCCTGGACACATTCTTTATTTTGTAGTTGTATATGCTGTTGTGGTCATTTTTGATGCTTCTGATCCCAGCAGTCCTCAAATCCAAAAGGAAATATTAATAATCTCAATACTGGCTGAAATTAGGATGGCCATTGAGGGTTGTACAAGCACTCCTCCCACCAAATTTGTTAACAAGATGTCATTCTCCCTCATTCCCTCTTTACCACTATTAACACAGCTCCTATCACTGTCTTGATCTAATCAGTATTTTTAGCTGGCTTTCTAAGCTGCTTGTGATTGATAGGGGGGCCAAAGCAGCTATTCTCTCAGTGAAAATTCTGTGGTCTTTGGTTTGTAGGAAGGTCTGTTGTGGTGAATCTCCCTGTTGTCATAGAATGTGGCTTTTATAATCTTCCAAAGCAATGTTAATATGGGTCAGATATTCCTGGGAACACTAAGCAGGGGACTAATGCGAAGAACTATCTGGAGTAGATGTAGTGCTTGGTAGAGCACAACCTTGTGGCTGCCTTTTGCTTTAAGGGTTTGGAGACCAATTCCCAAGAAACAATGACTGGAGATGTACTGCTCTTTATGCTTGTATGTGTTTACAATGAACTCTAATAGGTTCTAAGGTATGTTGCCTATTTGGTGCATATATACAACCTGCTTTCAGGCTTCTATCTACACTTCTTCAGTCTCCCTTAAAAATTTCTTTTGAAGTTTCTGGATAGARTGTAGTAGCTTTAAATACTTTTTCTCTTTCAGGTACAACATTACATCGGAGCTCCATGAAGCCATCAGATATGTCTGCCATCCTGGGAACAGGAGGGAAATCTCCTCTCATTCTACCAGCTTCTGGACTTTTTGGCAATCTATCAATGGTAAGATAGTTAGAGCATCTTTTTCTCTTTTGTCCCTGTGAAACATAAAAAGCTACAAGTTTCTGTGTTGTTTTCTCCAAAAACAAGCTGTGGGTGTCACAAGCTTGCTAGTGCTGTTATTGCTGTTTACTCCTGGTGTTGTTTATTACTGTGTTCTTCTTTTAGCTGATGCAGTGAGGAATAATAGAGGTTTTTAAGGACTTTCCATGTCCTTATGGTGTTCCAAATACACTATGTGTCTTGAGCTAGTCCTCATAATGTCAGCTTGTGACTACAAAAATCCTGACTTTGCTTGTTTACAAATTCTTCAAAGTTAATTGTTTTATGTCAGCAAGTTAAAACTTCAGGATTTTTCTAATTCTAGCATTCTCCAGTATTAGGCTTCACTAGGGTGTTGAAGTTTAGATTTCAAAGAACAAGCTCTTCTGATGTCATTTTAGATGACACTGATTCTCTTCTACTGCAATGTCTTTGGACAAAAACTGGAAAGTTATCAGTAGGGACGTCTGAAGTATCTCCATTTCTTTTTAAATCAACTCAAAAGAAGTTAAGGTATTTTTCTGTATGTGCATTTTTATTCATTCTCCTTTTTAGTTGTTTCTGCACTTTGATACAGGCCATTTGTTTCTTTATAAATTATCTGCTTCTGGGGCCTAGCTGATCAACATGTATACAGAGCTGTTAGCCCTAATAACTTTTTTCTCTTGGAGCCTCTTGTATCTAATGTTTTGTGCGTGGACTGCATTTTAGGTTAGAGTTTAGTATTCTGACTTGAATCCAGTTTAGATTAGCATGAGAAACCTGTGACTWGACACAGGCTTTCAGAGGTGGGTGACAGAAAAAAGGACTTTTGCTTGTGGAAATTTGCTTGTTTGTAGATAGGAGCACGCATCAGCCCCGTTTTTATTTTGCATCTGAAATACCTGATACGATTTTGCTGGACCTGTGTTATTTTTGCTCTGCAGTGGGAGGGCTGTGGCACTGGGTTCTGATTGGCTAAAGGGCAGTAATGGCAGAGGCAAGAGGAATACTGTGAGTAGAAACTGGGCCATAGAAGGGAGAACAACAGGTAGATGTGTATAGGTTTTAGATATGTTTCCTGAGAAATGTCATCTGTCTCTGTGTTTTTGTGCTTGTGCGGGTGGGATTATTTCAAGAGTCCAGAAAAAAGAATCAGCCAATGGCACATCTGTAGGTCTTTGTGTAGTATTAACTGCTGCTGAGAAGGCAGTTGCTGGCATGGAAACATCTAGGAATCTGTCCTGTCAGTCAGTATATGTACAGTCAGTCTTATGTTTTGGCCATTCTGCTGCTGTGTTGTCAGATATGTTATCAAATACCTCCCCTGAAATACTCCTTGGAAAACACAGGTTATGTCTTTATTTCCTCCTTTAATAATCTGATGCTTGCTGTTATTTTAAGCATATTACTGCATTTGATAAATGGGCAATTCACCAAGAAGGTTGAAAGACACGTGAATCATTGATTGATATTTTAGGTATTTTGCTTAACTTTTCATAGCTGCTTTACAACTTATCTTTTTACTTTGAAAGATAAGCATTTAGCATAATAGAATATGAATGTTTAGGGTGATTTATTTGTTTTAAGATGAAAAGTGATACATGGTATTGTAAAGTAGATGGTTTTACTGGATCAGCTTCTATTTTAGTAATTTCAGAAAAARGGGAATTTTCTTTTTCCAGATTAAAATTTATCTTCTTAGGGCTCCTTGTTAAAGGCATAGTTGCACCTTATCTAAAGGTAGTTATTTCACTATTAGCTTTTTAGGATTCTCTGTTTATATATCATTCATATAGAAATAAAAAAAGTGTAGCTAGGCTTGTAATATCTGAGATTACAGTTTATTTTCTTTATGTTCTTACTGTGGTTTTAGTTGGATGAAAGTAACTGGACAATGGCTCTCTCACCTCAGCAGACAGGAATGTTTGTAAATGCAGACATGTCTAATATGACAGAAGATGTCACTATGAGTGCTGTGTTATTGCGKGAGGATGATCCTGGGGAAGCTGGTGAGACAACCTGAATTTTTTCTGATAATTGACCCCAGTTTTTATTTGTGGGGTATAATGATATGTGTCCCTTTTTTATTATTTTCTATATTGTTTTGCTGATACTTCTCAGCCAAAAGCAGTCTAGTTTAAAACATTCGGAAAACTGTGCTGTACCAGTTTATTGGAGTTTTGTGAGTTCGTGCTTTCTATGAAACCTGTTCTGATGGAGCAAATGTGATGTTCTAGTTATGTGGGATGCAAACTGGATTAGTTTTGTGGAGATACACAACAGAGTTTGCTGTTGGAACTCTTTCAGGTGGCATATTTATACCAGTTCTGTAATTGACATAGCTCATAGCTTCTGTATATCTTACTATCTTAGCTGATAAATTCTTCTGACTTCATGAAATAGTTCATACCATCCTTGTACTCATTTAAATTTGCAAGAATGAGATGTCTTGTCATGAAAAGGATGTTTTTGTAGTCCGGTGGGGTTTTTTTGAGTTGTGCCTGATTAATAAGGCTGTTTCTTCTTATATCTGTCCTAGCTACTATGAGCATGTACTCAGATTTTCTGCATTCATTCCTGAAGCATACGTCAACTACCATTTTTGATCTTGTGGATGAGTATGAAGGCATTTGTAACAGTCAGGTAAGCAGTTTGCTTGGTTATTTATTTAATTTTACACTCCTTTCCCAAAGCAGTGTTGTTGCAAAGTCACAGTGCTTAACATATATACTTTAAATCTTCAGCTTGTGAGTCACTGAACACTAGCAATGTGTAGTAGCATCTCACTTTCCTCAAGCACTACTTTGGCACAGGAATACCCATGATGTAGCTTTCTGAGTGCTAAAAATGTCACCTGGCTGCCGTTCCACTGCAAGTGTCAAGTGGCATTAAATATTAACAGATGTATAAATGTTTTTGTTAATGTTAGTAAGATGGATTAAAATGTACTTGTTTCTCTCAGGTCTAAATAAATAATATCATCGTATTATGACACTTTAAGTTTTCTGACACATTGTTAGCATTGCTGGGAGTAGAGGGCTCAGCATTCCCTTCTAAGATGTCTCTGCTTTTAGACACTTTTTTAGCTCTTTATTTGACTAATTGTTGACTGACTGTTCGGGATTATCAGGATTGATAGTTTGAAAGTAAGAAATTATGATTCTTCTGTCAATAAGTGTTGATCACAAGAGAGGTTTACAGAAGAATTTTTAAGAGATTTCATACCTGTGTCTATGTTAAGAAAATGTGTTCTTGGTAGAAGAATGCTAGCCCTCTTTTATGTAAATTTATTGTTGGGTCTGAGATGGAAAATGCCGAGGTCTTTAATGAGGTATGTACCACAACTGTGTGCAGACAAGAGAAAGAAAATAAATATGACCTTAATTTTTGTGAGATGGTGGAAGTCTTGTTTGAGAATATGGTTACCACCTGCAAGGTCAGGGAATAACTGAGTGGTTGTTTTAAGCCATGAGAGCAGTATTATGCCAAGGACATACAAGAGTACAGTGAAGGATGCTGCTCTAACGTGTGCTTTTTCCAAATCCGTTGTTCACCCGACAGTTGAAAATGAATGGATGTATTGATACCTGACAAATTTGGTACACCCAAAATGTAAGATTTTGGGGCTCTTTTTGGAAGTAGTAAGAGCTCTGTAACTATCAGTGGAAAAGATTTCGTTATGTAAGTTTTTTTCATAATGAAGGAAAATATAGTAGAATTTCTTTTTTGTGATACTGTGAATTATGTGGTAACCATATTCCATTATGAAGAAGCAGATTGGGCTCCCTTGAGCTAGAAAGAAAAAAAGTATCGTTCAGGCATGGCTATGGCTAAATGCATAAATGCTTCACAAATACCAGTAGGGCTAGCTTTGTGTTTGATATCAGTGTATGTTGGAGAAAAAGTGGATTTTGGTGGCTTGTTGGTGTATTTTTGAGTGTATTTTGGTGTGTGGGCTTATTTTTTTTTTCCCACACTGGTTGCCTTCTCTCCCTGCTAGTCTTTTTTGGTGCTTTTTAAAGTTGTTTAAGTTTTAACAATTGTGTAGGCTGGTTTTATCTTGGGTTTGTACAGTGTGTTGTAAAACAAAGCTGGTCTGTTTGTTTATGTCCTCTAGTCTGTCTTAATGTTATTTTTATTACTAATTAAGGGTATTTATGATGTGGAGTATTGTCTACCTATTTAGAAGAGGTGGTAATCAAACTCGTTTGTTGGAAACATTCAGGATAATGAAAAGATTACTTTAATGGCTTAGAAAAAAATATGCTGATAGGGAGCATTAACTCTGTATGAATTTATTTCCCTCAGGTGAATATTCTAGGGAAAATAGTTTATCGGGCAACTCCTGGACAGCAGAAGTTTTCCAAAACTGCCAGTGTCTTGTGGCTTCTCAAGCAGGAGATGGTAACTTGGAGACTGCTGTCCTCACTTTATAGGTAATTCCTTTGAAAAGCACACTACTGCATTTTGAGATTACTTTCTTGGATTAGAAACTTTTTATTAGTTTCCTATCTGGGAGTTAAGCAATTAAGTGCCTATTAATAAACTGTTTATAGAATTAGGTTCTGATATATATGTCTATTTATTATCCACTTACAAAAATGAAGGTTGTAAGAGGATTGTTCTTACTACCTTTGCAACTTCTAGTATTTTTAAGAACATTTTTGTAGAGGTTTTTAAGCATTTTTATTTAGGCATTTTGTTAAATGTTTTCAAATTTGTTTTAATCTTTAACATTTTGCACTTTTATGTCTAGAGACAGAATACARTCTGCATTGGAAGATGAAACTGCATTTGATATCACAGTAAGCATGGACTCTTTCGGGGGATTTTAAAAGTTCTATAAGAAGCTAAATAAGTAAAATATAGGCTAAATTCTCGTCTTTTACTTTCACARTCTCAAAGTGGCAAGCATTCAAAATTCAAAATCGAAAAATGAGACTGATTTCTATTGAAACAAATACTAAAGTATTTCATATATTGTGAAGATTAAATCTAAATATTCAATTCTAAAGACAATGCTAGCCTAAAAAATATTATAGACTATTCTTTGTTTTGTTTCCTTAAATATTGCACATACACTTGGAAAATCRTAGAATATCCTGAGTTGGAACGGATGCACAAGAATCACTGAGTCATACTCCTGGCTCTGCACAAGACAATCCTAAATTCACTGGAAATAACTATTTTTAAAATCTGYATTAATAGCAGTGATGTTCCCATAGGACAGAGATAATTTTGCTTCGCCCAAAAGAAGAACATGTGGTCTCAAGCTGTCTAGCCTTTGTGATCCTGATGCCAGTTTATCTCAAGAGAAATCCAAATTTTTTAGCATTCCTGTTAAAGCTGTAGTCATCTTGTCTGTGTGAATACAGTGCTTCCAGCCTTTGCCTCCAGAATCTGCTTAGGAAGACAAAACAATAAGTGGCTTTGTAAAATTTATTATTGCATCTCTTTCTTCTCAGTCATAAAATAGATTCCTGTAGGATTCCCACTGTGAGTTGTCAGTGTTGAACAGTGTTGTGCCAAAATGTGTGTATGATCTTGAAAAGTGTCATCTTTTTAATTTAAAGTAACAAATGGGATTGAGGATAATATGCGTGCCATCATGGAATCAATGGATCTACTGTGTAGAATCTTTCTGTGGTCGTATATTTGTGAATTATAGTCTAGGTCTCATTTTCACAGCTTTTAGTGTAATTGAATGTAAAAGATCAAATAAAACAATGTGTAAGGTATTTCTTTTTAAAAAGAGGGAGGGGAGAGATAGTATACTGAATTTGTAGCAAGTTTCTGAATTAGTGTGTGTTTGCTTTGGTATTTCTAATTTTGTAGTAGTTTTCTGTTAAGTAATTATCAACTATATTGATTATGTTTGAATCAATTATAATCAAATTTTCCTTAATAGGTTTTAACTGCTAGTGAAAAAACAACTGTAGACAACTTGTTTCAGAAAGATTCACTTGTTCGACAAAGTCAGGTATGATGGAAAGTTTTTAATAGGAGAATGAAAATAGGTGTTCGTAATACTAATGCTCTATGTGCTTTCTGTGGTTGTTTCCAATACTTTTTAAAATTCACTCAAGTGTATATTAATTGTGTGCATAAAAATGATACTCTTTCATTGCTAAAGATCAGAAAAGTTTTTCAGGCTAGTATGGAGAGGATGAAAGGCTGAGACTTGTTCCCATTTGCAGCATCTGTTATTTTTTATGATGATCCATAAACTCCTAAATAGCACTGTAGTAAACTGCAGTATCCAGTCAGAAATAGAGATCAAGTGCCAGCCACTTTCATATTGGATACTTGAAATGCAACTGGAATGGTCTTCTGGATCTGTYGGCCTTTTGGTTGCCATGTAGATAAGAATGGATCCAGAGATGAGAGGAAGGCAATAAAAGTATTTGTTCTATGTTTGTTTTAAAAATGCAATTTAATTTTATTCCAGCTGGTGGTAGATTGGCTAGAGAGCATTGCTAAGGATGAAATTGGGGACTTCTCCGATAATATTGAGTTTTATGCAAAAACAGTATATTGGTGAGTTCAGATTTTCTTCAGTTATATACATTTTCCCGTCAAGTGTGAGATTCACAGTCACTAAATCACTCTTGAAAAGAAGTGGGTTTTTTAAGTTGTTCACTTCATTCACTTCTCTTCTTTAAATTCATGTAAATACAACATGAAAATTGAAATTTCTTACTCAYCCACGAAACTAAATCTCAGAAGTCGGTGCCTTTTGGGAGGCAAGGATGAAAGGAAAAAACTATCAAACCAACTTAATTTAATTTTTGTCTGGCTTTAATTTTTGCCTGTTTAAGTTATCATCACTTTGTGTCATTGACCCTTCACCAGAAACCGTTATTGTCACCGTTATCATCACTGGTGGGTTTTATGGCAGAAAGGACCAAAGACTACCTTTCATGCTAGATGGCTAGAATAAACCTCTTTTTAATGGCCAGTGAATACATGCTTTTGGAATTATGTGTTTATCCTAAGTGGAATTTCTGTCCTAGACTGACTTTATAGTGAATGCCGATGGGAAAATTTGCTTATGGAGTTAATAGCTGAATACATGAATGACTGAAATTTGCTTATGGAGTTAATAGCTGAATACATGAATGACTGAAATTTGCTTATGGAGTTAATAGCTGAATACATGAATGACTGAAATAACAGATGCTTTTGAAAGAAATCAAATATATGTGCATTAATTCTACTATTGTACTTCTTGTGAAATGTTGTGTTTTCACAACACTAGTGGAGTCCATTGATACATCAGCCAAACCAGGTGTCTGTTTTATAAACATATTCCATGTAAAAAAATATATCTGTCATTATTTGTCTTATTAAAAGATGCTTCCTAAAAAAAATGTTTTTCTGTAAAACATTTCATTCCTTTCAGGGATAACACACTACACACCCTGAAGCAACGACAGTCAAGTACATACATGGGAAGTTCTCGTCCCCTGGTGACAGAGTTGGTAAGTATTGTATAAAAATAAGGCTTGGCTTCAAAATGGGCTAGAGAGAGCATATATGCTTTCTTCACAGATTCCCACCAATTYGTAGATAGTTGTGCTACCTCAAAGTAGTTGTAGTATCTAAAAACTGGTACAGAAATTGTGAGGTAGAGCACCTTATAAGTTCTTTTTGGGATCACTGTGAACTTGTGTCTTCTTTCAGCAATCACTTCCATACTCCCATCCCCCTTCACAAGTACTTATGTTCTATTTCATGAACTRATGGCTTTATTATGACTTTTTATGTCTGAAACAAACTCGTGTTCCCAACCAGAAAAGCTTATAAATATTTGGTGTTCTTGCAGAAAAGGGAATGCGGTCTTTATACAGTARCTAGAACAGTGAAACCAAGTGCTGATGCAATACTCTGAGAGCTCTATAATAAAAACTAATAGGAGAGAAGTCAAGGAAAGAAAAGATTGTCCATTAGAACGAGGTGCTGAGCTGCCTCAGTGACAGCGAAGCAGCCGTAGAAGATTAATTCAGTTGGGGAGTGATCTGAGGTATTGATTTGCTTTAGAGAATCTCTTTGGGTTATACAGAAGCAAGTGYAACTGTTGTGAAAAACCTTCTCAGATAGAAGGTGAAGAACAAGAAACAATCTGGTAGACAGACAGAAGGGCAAAGGATGTTTGAAGGTGAGAAGAGCTGGAAGATGAGTAATTTGGAGCAAATTGGGCAGTGGAGTAAATGAATTGCATTGACTCATTCTGATGAGCAGTGGCAGAAGAGGAATGAAAGAAATGAGGAAAACCAGAGAAGTATCATGCTCACTATTACATGGGTTGTACAGATTGTTGTGCCAGCATGAAAAGGTGACTCCAAATTATAAAACAGGGCAGGACATTACTGGAAGATGCATATAGGTGTTGTGTAGATGAGTGATGAGTTTTCCTTGCAGGATCCAGATGCTCCTATTMGACAGAAACTGCCACTTGATGATTTGGACCAAGAAGACGATGTGAGGTTGTTGAAGTATCTCTTCACTCTCATCAGRGCAGGAATGACAGATGAGGTAGCGTAACTTTTAATTAAGTAAGCATTAAATATCTTACTGTTAAAGCCAATGAAAAGCTGTGTACTAAAATGACTGTTTAATGWCTGTTCAATGTCATGATTGAGTTTTCAATTTGTTGTCAATATTGACTGCCAAATTAAATAAATGCCATTAAATAAAATGCCAAATTAGCATTTTAATGAAATCTTAATTTTAGTTAAGTAATTTTGGGTGTAGAATAAATGTTATGGAAAAAAATGTAGTTTTGGGGTTGTTTGACAGTATTTTTTCACCGTTGTGGTTTGATACTAAATACTGCTAGACAAACAGAATGCTTTAAAGAAACTTCCTAATAGCATCTCTAATCATCAGTGGATTATCAGACATGCATATATAATGACATTTGAGTAATGGGGAGGAAAGGAGATTTGAGATTCCTGTGTGGAAGACCTTAACTGAGGAATATTATTACTTGCTAATATTCTGTTCCAATATGGTGCATATCTATTCATTTTCTGATGGTATGGAAACACGAGCATGAGCGTATTGCTGCAGGACAAGATGAGTACAAATTTGTAGCTTCATTTGGGGTTGGGAAGGCTAAGTGAACTGGRAAAGTATATGACAGCATGAAGACACGGATTAAACATCTAAGAAAAGGACTGTGCTTTACACTAAACTTACCAGAATGATGCAAAACAGCTGTGTAAGCTAACGAAGATGAGGCTGTAGCACATTTCTCACATTGCTGTAAATACTGAAAAACTGGAAAACGAAAAATTTCAGTAAAAAAAAAAGGTGCCATTAACTTTGAAATATTTTCAGTTGTTTTGAGTGAGATACTCTGTGCTTATTTTTTACACAGTAGAATCTCTACACTAATTAACTATTTTAATCATATTCACATTTTTAAAGAGGAAGCTGGAGGTTTTCCTACCTTGATRTGTGTTGCTGAGAAAATGCATTCTTTTTCAGGCACAGCGCTTATGCAAACGATGTGGTCAGGCCTGGAGAGCTGCAACGTTGGAAGGCTGGAAATTATATCATGATCCTAACATAAATGGAGGTATCTGCTCGAAAGTGCATTTGAGACCGATATGAAAATACTAGCATCTCATAATATCTGTTTGTTGCAAAGAGAAATAGCTCTTTTCACCTTTTTTGGTGTGTAAAATATTTTACCATGTCTGTTGAACATTTAAAAACAAATACGAAATCATTTTAGTTGAAGGTATGAGTTCRTTGAATCCATCTAAAGCCACTTTCTTTTTTAAAGTCAGGCATAATCACTAAGAAATAGRTATCTCAGAGCTCTGTACAGGTGTTCTCCACCTTCATATAATACTTGAGTCTGTATTTTCTTAACATCTGACTTATACCACCTAACACATACTTTGTTGCTTAGAGACTCAAATTGAACTATATATCCAGCTTCAGAAAGGTACAGTAGGACTAGAGTTCAGCAAATGTAAATGCAGGAAAAAGAGAYGCTTTTAAAATACTTGAAAATTGTTAAACTGCCTTTCTCTTTGGTTTCTTGCACACAGTTCCCCATTTATAACACAGTATCTTGCTGCTCTCTGTGCTCAGTACATGGCAGGATTTAGCAAAGAATTTAAGAGTCTAAGTGTTGTTTGTAGCTGGCTGTGAAACACTTAATGCTTTCCTGCTTTTCAAATCCTGATAGCCTGTTGCTTTTATCTGCATGCCACACTGAGCTTTTCTTTGGGTCTGCCTACCTAAACTGTTGTTATGTGGGTTTGATTGCCCATGCAGATGCATGCAAAATAGTAGCACTGAATCAGTGACATTTTTAAGAAGTTTTGATTAAGATATAAAAATTCTTTTTTTCCCTTACCTTTGTTTTTTCCAAATGTAGACACTGTATATATGTTACAGTCAAAAGCATTATTTTTTTAAAAGCTAGATAAAAGCCAAATTTTTAAACTACTGTAACTCATAGATGCAAATTTACCAAACTACCCAGAAAAGCCATCTTGCAGTCCAGTCAAAAGCATSAAAATACTTTCTGAAGAGTCCCAAAGGGATTGGAATTGAATTATGGAAAGAAAATAGGCTTTACCTGTTACTGGATTCTCTTTCTTTAATAACACATTTTCTCTTTTTCCTTTCCCCCTCTATTTGTTTTTTTCCAAATTATTCTTTGCATGTAGGAAAAGAGCTGGAGCCTGTTGAAGGCAATCCATACAGGTGCATTTGGAAAATAAGTTGTTGGCGCATGGCTGAAGAGGTAAGATAATGCTGGTTTACTTTATATTAGTACATCAATTTGAACTTTTCTGAACTCTGAAATGGGATTTTAAGTGAACATACACCCTCCTCTTTGGAGGATTTGCAATTAATGCTTTGAAGAGGACTTCTGAAACATTGTATTTATGATTGTGAGAAATGTACATAATCAGCACCACTTCTTCAGAAAATGCCTGCCTTTTTTTCTGGTTGAAAGTCCACTGACACTGACTTTTTTCTTGACTTAGTTGAATGGGAAAGAGGAAATGTTGCTTTCYTTCCAGGTCAATGTACATTTTTCAGATAAGTTACAAGGGGATGCTAGTGAAGGGAGAGTCACTAGCTATTCTTRTTTTGGCTCCTTGTGTATCTTGTGATTTTTCAGCTTTTCTTGGAATGTGTTAGATAGAACGTTTTGCGATGGATTMATCTCTAATAAAATGTAAAGTGACTAGAAAACTGAAATGTTTTGTAATTAAAAGTTTGGATGTTTTATTGTTTATTTAGGAACAGTTTAATCGATACGAAAGAGCAATCTATGCAGCCCTGAGTGGAAACCTCAAACAGGTATGTCAAGCTCCCTAGTTAAGCAGTGCAGTTTCTTATATGTGACAATGAGAATCAGAATCAGAAATGAGGTATCATCAGAAATATTGCAGTTACTGGTTATTGTACTTTTAAAGATCTATTAAACAGAACAATAGCACACATTGCTGCTTTAGTAGACATGCACTTTGTTGTACTGACGTGTCTTAGTTAAATATATGGTAGACTTTTCAGTCAAGGGAAGCCTGCTATTTAAGGTTGTTACTACTTTGCTTTGGTGCCTGAAAATCTGACCCTAAATTAGAATTGCTCTGTTTGCGTTCTGATGTTTCTCCATCTCWTGATAATTTTTGCTCTGTTTTTTTAATATGCAGCTTCTTCCAGTTTGTGATACCTGGGAAGATACTGTTTGGGCCTATTTCAGGGTCATGGTGGACACGCTAGTCGAGCAGGAAATAAGAACCTCGGTAGTAACTGCAGAGGAAATGGAAGAGCTCCCAAGAGATTATTTGGAAACAAAGTAAGTTTCAAGTAAAATTATGCTCCTGCACTCAAAAAGCATCCTGTTTGATCTGTCTGGAATATTGAAGGTAATGTTTTTTTATCTTTTCCCTTCTGCTTGGAAGCTGGACTTCTGAAAAAGTTTTTGAAGAACTTCAGGCAACAGACAAAAAGGTATGTAATAAGTGCAGTGTTTTTCCTCACCACTTACCACTTTTAATTATTCAGTGGGTTCTACTTTTTAATGCACTATATAATGAAATGCTCAAATATGCACAATGACTGATYTGTTTCATATTTTCTACCTCTGTAGTGTGTGAATTCTCAATTTAAATAAATTTTCCAATATGCTGCCAGCTCTTAATGGTGAAAGTGATACAGGTTTTGTGTTGCGCTGTATCTGCCAAAATAGCTGGGTGTGCTGAAACAGATGAATGTCAACCGTTGTCTAACATACAAAGCAGACAGAGTAAATCAACAGTTAAATACTTCAATAAAATATTCAAAATCCATTACATTCCATTTTCTTCTTAGGAAGTTAGTGTGCATATTTCAGAAGAGGCCTTTCAAAATTTAGAAGCATATTTGCTTGTACTGCGATTCTTTGTTACTTTTAGCACCCAAAATACTCAATTCATATATGATGGGGATATATAACTTACAGATTATATTTTTGCAGTGATTAAATTAAAAGTGCTTTTATTTGATGGAATAGACACATAGCATTTATCACATTGCTAAGACATGCAGTCAGCCAGATATACCCAGCTGCATTTGCCATTACAACATACTGCAATCCTCACCATAAAGCAAATTTCCAGTTGTGTTTGAATTGCATTTCGTGCATTAATATATTAATTCCTCCGGGGAGGGGGTCGAATTTCTTTCTGAAGTAACTTTCACAGGCCTTTTCTTTAAAGATTYATACACACTGTTGCTTCTTCTGTGACTTTGTAAATCTTATCTGTAACATAATTGTTTAGTCTTYTCTTCAGAGCAAAAGGCCCTTAGTCTTGGATGTCTTCCATGAAAGTATTAACTGCACAGATCTATATTCCCGTTCTTTCAGTTTGTCAATATTCTTGTAATTTGATATGGAGATAGCAAGTGCCTTTTCTCTTACTCTTTATGAAGAATACCCTTTGAAGTAGGATAGTTTTTTTTSCTCTGAGGAACTTTTGCTTTATTTATAAATTTGTTTTCTTCATACATTATGCTATAAGATTTATTCAAAGTTTGAACTTCATTTTTTTGTCTCTAGAGGGTTATAGAGGAGAATCAAGAACACTATCATGTAATTCAGAAGTTCATTATACTGGGAGATGTGGATGGTGAGCATTTCTCTAAGTGATTTTTTTATTGTCAACTGACTACATTATTTTGAGTGACCTTTCCAGAAAGGTCCATTCTGYATGAATGGATTTTTAGAAGCACACAGTAGGCAAACTCTGCATTAAAGCTAAACTCTTATCAAGAACTGTAGGGACAGTTTGACCTACAAAGCAGTTTTCAAAGAAGRAATGAAATGTGAATTTGTCAGGATATATGCCAGACTATAGCTATAACTTCTTCTGAGAAATGATAGAATACATACAGTAGATTCTTAAGCCAAACAGCTACATCCTTCCAAAATTGTGGCTATTCTTCTGATTTATAGGAACTTTTGGGGCTAAATTAGATTTGTTGAATAAATGCATAATTTTGAAATAGTTCTTAGGTGTTTTTTTTTTCCCCATTCTATGGCTAATGCAGACATTTCCTTGGTGGTTACAGGTTTGATGGAAGAAATCAGCAGGTGGCTTTCCAAAGACAGAAGTGTGCTCCCAGGACACCTCCTTCGTTTCATGACACATCTTATTCTGTTTTTCCGCACTTTGGGTATGCAGACTAAGGTCAGTTCGCTTGCGCTTGTGCTTTGTTGTCATAGCAGTAGCCAGTCTTTGCCGTAGAAATGCTTGTGTGCAAATACCCAGGCAACGTAGAGTGATGATAAATTGCTACCTGGCTGATGAGGAGCTGCATGCTTAAAGAGTGTATCTGTTTGTGTTTGAGCCTAAAGGAGAAAAGAGCATCTTTCTCCCTTCCAGCTGAGCTTAAAAATTGTTTTTTGAGGATAGTGGATTCTACTSAGAAGCCCTTTGTTGAGAAGGGCTGACTCAAACTTCAGTGTTAGGCTTATTCGTAGCAGCCAAGATGTTTTGAGTATAACCTGKTCTTATAGACAGTGTTCAGCTGTTGGAACTGCACCAATACTGCTGTAAGCTCATAAATGCTTTTCCTTGAGGTAATTAGTACCAGCTGAAACATTCTCATTCTCTCCAAATACAAACTAAGTATAGCCTACTACCTATCTGGCCTATTTGTTCTGAATGCACACATGGGTCACATAACTCATTTTGCTTACTCATTTGTAATTACTCATTTCTGACAATATCACAAGTAATTTGAAACTCTCCTTTGCTACTATTTTAAAATTTAGAAGCTGTTATATAACAAATAAGTTTCCAAATGTAACCTCCTTTGGCAAAAGACAAATGCATGTTTTCATTACATGATTTAAATATAGCTCTGAGTTACTGTTTATTCATACTTGCAATCATTGCTTCATTCTCTTGTGGAAATTTAGCTAAATTTTAGTTAACATTTGCCTAAATAAGAGGAATGTGTGTGTGTGTGTGTGTGTGTGTGTGTGTGTGTGTGTGTGTGTGTGTGTGTATGCATGTATACATACTAACTTTTTAGCCAGACTCAAAATTTGATAGAGTGCGTCTTTAAGCTAAAGTGTAGTAGAAGTAGCCATTATCACAGGTTTGACAGAGGGGACAAAAAAGGTGTGATTTCCTACATGAATTCCATTGTGGGAATTCTAACTGTGGATTCTGCCTTTACAGTTTTGGAGTAGGTGAATTTACTAAATTATTGCTTGATCTGCTTCAGGGGGAAAAGGCAGGTGTGCAGGCTTCTATGATGTTTATTATTTGTTGATTGCATACAATTCATTAGATGAAAAGCTTCGGTTTACACGTATAAAACTAAAATGAGAGTTTTTGACAGCAACAAACACTTGAGTCTTGGCTAAAGCAGTTGCAGGTGCTGGGACTATACTAGTTGTTTAGTATAGGCTATTGCAGATGAGCCAGGTGATATTTATACCCTGTTATATTATCATTTTCTTTAAAAGAACAGGACATGTAGTACACTGCAATAGTAATCTCTGTGCCTGACGTTTTGTTTATTAATTTAAAAAAAAAGTAAAACGGAAATACTTAAAAAAACAAGACTTGATTATCCAGTTGCTGAAGAAGAAAATCCTTGGAACACTAAATCTTTTAATCAGAAGACATACTTTTTAATCACTCTCCAAGAAAAACAGTTATTCCAGTTGAGCCTGTTTGTGTGGATTACTAAAGCAGGAATAAGTAAATAACCTTGTGTTTTTGTTTTTATAGTGATAGCCTGTAAAGTATCTTTTATTTTCTTTTCTATGTTATCTGATTTTAAATCGAATTTATATTTGTTTGCAATAAGGAGGAAGTTTCTGTTGAAGTCCTAAAGACCTACATTCAGGTAAGCTTTCAGAAACATAGTTTGTTTTCTCTAATGTAATTTAGATGTAAAGGAGGAAGAAAAGGAGACTTAAGGTTACAGAATAAAAAAAAGGGCTATGATGCAGCTAATGCTTGCTTCTCAAGAGATACATGGAAGCTTGCCTAATACACAAAGTTTGTGTCAGCAGTGCTTAAGTAAGAGACCGTTTTATTGATCATTGTTTAGAAGCTGAGTGGAATCTTCCTGTATCAGAGTCAATTAATCAGAAATTTGTTATACATTTTTGGGTTTACATAGTACATGGTTTTACTTAAGTATAAACACACTTTAGTTTACTCCAAAGAATATAGTATGCATATCTATTACATATATTTATATATTAATATATATGTGCTGATATATTTGTGTCTCCTTCTGTATATTTGCTCCCTGTGGTGCAGCGGTTGATGTCTGAGAAGCACACAGATTTAATAGCGTTTTATGTCAGCCACCTGCCCCCAGAGCTCGCAGTTTCCCAGTACGCTTTATTTCTTGAAGATGTTACTGAGAGCGATCAACGCCACCACTGCCTTGAATTAGCAAAAGAAGCAGGTGAGATAGTCCAATTATCATTTTATATCTTTAGTTTGTCTTTCAGTAGTTTTTGCTCCAAAACCTATCTGTGAATATGATTTTCTTTCCTTCCTGTGTCTCTCTATTTTTCAGTTAAAATTAATTTGCTGATCACTTGCTTCAAGTAGGTATGTTTTCATTAGGTGTGTTTTTTATTAACCTGGAATTGATTAAACTAAATATCACTGCTTCTGGGTTATGTCCAATTACAACACAAAGCAAATGTCACCTGCCTGTCTCAAATATACATTCTGAAGCTTAAGGTGATCATATTATTTCAGAGAACTAATTATAAAAATAGATACCTGTTTGTGGAATTAGGAAGGTTATRAGTGTATTAATTTTTTGTACTGTTTATAGTGCTTTTTCTTAGCTGGGGTGGGTTGTTTGCATTAATTGCAAGCTTCCATCCAGGCCTGTTCATCAAACTAGAAGGGATTACAATGATGCAGCACACTGTCCATAGCTTAACAATGCTTCTGCCACTCAGAATTCACAAAGAAATAGATTTCCTGTAGGTTTCAGTGTCTTTACTTCTCTTCAGACGTATGTCAATAATTTTCTTTTAAACTGGACTGTGATTTCAAAAATAAAACATCCTGCTTAAGTGTCTGTAAAAGAACTATTCTGAGCTTTTCCTGGTACATTTCTGTCAAATTATAGTCTTGCTGTCAGAACTGTAGGAATCTGTGATGTTAGCAGATATATCTATATTCTGGTCCTCAGCACAGGCTGAAAAACCTGTTAGTTGTCTTATTTTTTTCCTCATATTTGGTATTCGCTGTTATATCCCATATCATTCTTGTAAAATACCCACAATAAATTACATAGCTAAAAAGCTTATAATTTATTCTGACAATGTGTGTGTGTGAATAGACTGGTAAGAATTACCTGGAGTAAGGAATAAGATCAACAGCTGGAGTCTGAAATTCATTTTATGTCAGTTTTGAATTCATGACAGCTCTTACACAGTACTCTTCTAACCCAGGTCTGGATGTTGCAACCATAACAAAAACTGTTGTTGAAAACATCCGCAAGAAGGATGCTGGGGAATTCAGTCACCATGACCATGTGCTCGACACAGGCACAACAGAGGTGAGTGCTTTGCAGAGCAGATAGTCCAGTTTGCATTCAACTGCAGAGTCTTTGACCATGTATGAGACATATTTTTCTTTCAGCAAAGGTGAAAATTGCCTTGAAAAAGCCTGTGAGGGAAATGAAATGTACTTTTCATGTGCCCAAGTGAGGATATTGCACAAATCTGTTTCTAGTTCTCCTTGCTGTTTGAGTGTGTGTGTTGCTCAGCAGCTGTGCCTGTACACAAACATTAAGTGAAGATAAGGCGCATGAAATGACTGTGACGTAGCTGGGAGCAGGATGTTGTTGTAGCCTCTACGGTTTATGAGGATTAATACTTTGGATCTTCTGATGTTCCTATTAACATGCTCAAGTGGCATTTCTAGCTACAGCAGAMACTGCTTTTGCTGGTGGTTTCCTTGTCACCGCTATTGAGCATTTGTTAGATCCAACTCAGTGCTTTAGGGACAGCAAGGTTATGTTAGTAGCCTCTGTTCAAAGTCCTGTTTGGAAAGCAACTTACCATTTGCAAATTTGTGGCAATGTTTTTGCTGTTCAGTCTAAAGTTTATGCTCCCTAAGACAAAAAGATAGTTTATCTAACACAAGAGTTAGAAAACTATGGCTGCAGGCTGATGGCACCCCTGAAGATTGTAGCAAGAGCTCCATAAAACATATTTGTACTATGTATTCATATTGAAATTTTAGGAAAATGCATCATCATCCATAAAAAATTTTGAGAGCTGATGCTCTGAATATCTTGGGAACACTTAGAAATCAATTTCTTTATTATTCCAGATGGTAGATTGTTTCCTAAGCTTTTGAATAAAGCGATCATTGTTACTCCGTTGTAATGCTTTCCAAACTTGTGTATTTCCCTTAGCAGATTTAATGTGTGTGTTACATCAGCAGTGTGCTTGAAATGGTGGTGAATCTCTGTGTTGGTTTTTACAGGCGGATCAGCTGAAAATAGATGTAATTGACTGGCTCGTATTCGATCCTGCACAGAGAGCAGAAGCACTTAAGCAAAGCAATGCAATCATGAGGAAGTTCTTGGGTACTAAGCTTCACAAATATTATAGATTTAATTTTAAATGTTGGTTTTGTTCTCATTGGCTCTTGGCACTATATTTGATATAACTTTTAATCTAGTCTATTAAAAAGCATGGGTTTGCCAGCTTAAGAAGATAAGGTATGGAAATTGCAAAGCTCTGATACCCAGTTCACATTCTCATAGCATCCAAGAAACATGAAGCTGCAAAAGATGTGTTTGTGAAGATTCCCCAAGACTCTATAGCAGAAATATATAACCAGTGGGAAGAACAGGGAATGGATACTCCACTTCCAGCTGAAGATGACAATGCTATCCGAGAACATTTATGTATTCGTGCATATTTGGTGAGTTTCAAATATGCAATAGTCCAAGTTACTTTTTAGAAATAATGATGGTTTTGCCTTGGTTGGTGAAACTTTAGCTTTGTCCATTTAACGTCTGATTCTTTGATGTGTTAAATCAGTGCATGTATTGACATTCTAGTTATTGTGAGTCAAAAATATCCAAACACTGTTTCCAATGCAATCCAGGAAGCCCACGAAACCTTTAATGAATGGTTTAAACACATGAACTCAGCTCCGCAGAAACCTTCTTTGCTACCACAAGCAAGTTTTACTGAGAAAGTGGCCTATGAACATAAAGAAAAGAAGTATGAGGTAGGTATAAATCCAGCTTATTACTGTAAACGTTTATGTTCTTGCTTTGGAGGCAGTCTTGGTTTAATGAAACAGTGTAGAAGACTSCTATTTCATTTGGCTTAAGGACTCTATTATAAATTATTTTTATGTTGAGAGAGTATGAGACAGTAGAATAATAAGGTCACTGCACAGTAAGTTGTTTTTTTAATTACTCATCTTTATATAAAATACTGTAGTGTAAAAGTAAATATCCATTATAATGTGTTGTCAGTGTTGTTAATAAATCTGAGCACTTGATTTCTCTAGTAACACTTTATTCTTGTATTTATCACCTTTTGTTTTCTAAAAAATGATGCAGTTTCGTTTTGACAGAAGTTCCTTTTGCATGTCTGGCCAGTATGAATAGACTGTATTTAGTTAATACAAACATTTGTTTTATAACGTATCTTCCTCTAGTGGCTTTGCTTCTGAACAACCTGTGTGACTGGGGAATTACAAGGGATGGAATTCTGGACAGGGAATTACAAGGATGGAAATAAGTCTTAGCAGCAGGCTTTCAAGATTTAGCCACTGGCKGAAGATTCTAATTTGAATTTGAGCTGCTCTGCCTGTTGCAGTCTGTTTTAAAATAGCCTTGGAAATTATCCTGTTCTGCAGTAGTTTATTTTTTGTTTCTCTGCCAGATGGATTATGGCATTTGGAAAGGCCTCTTGGATGCTCTTACAGCTGATGTTAAGGAGAAAATGTACAACGTGTTGCTGTTTGTTGATGGAGGATGGATGGTTGATGTTAGAGAGGTAAAATGAATTTTTATATCATGACRCAGACCATAATGCACAGATCGTACCCCATCATACCTTGGTCATATTTTGTTTGATGTGTTCCTGTTTAGCTGGCTCTGGGCTTGCTGTGAGCAGTTAGAGCTTTTTCCCCTTAGTTCCCACACAGATGATATCTGACAGTCCACGCCAGGCTGCTTAGGCCAGTTCTCTGCCTCTGACACTAGTAACTGAGCTATGTTAAAGGCAGGTTTTCATAATACTAATAGGTTATTTTGCTCTGGTAAGGATGCCGAGGACGACCCTGAGCGAGCACACCAGATGATCTTGCTGCGGAAGCTGTGTCTGCCAATGATGTGCTTTTTGCTGCACACGGTGCTCCACAGCACAGGGCAGCACCAGGAGTGCCTGCGCCTCGCTGACATGGTCGCCTCAGAACGCCACAAGCTGTACATGGTGAGTTAGGGAGGGCTGCAGGCAGCCTGGCTTACATTTAAAAGCTCTGTGGGTTGGCTGTGGGAAAAGCTTCTATGTAGAGAGGAAGACACCATATGTTCCTTAACGTAAGTTTCTTTTTCGCTTCCCATCCACTGCAGTAGTAAAAGGTTTCCTTGTGATACAACTTAAGGAATTAGAGAGGTAACTTCGAAACAGTGAGGATGATGATCAGTGTTTTGACAAGCAGTTCTTCTGAGTACTGCAGTTAATTTTTGGATAGGGGCTATTGAATTTCAATTTCATGATCTTAAAGGTCTTTACTAGCCTAAATGATTTTATGATTCTAACTTCAGCTGTAGAATTGTAATTGAGTTTATTTCCACTACATTTCAGAGCATTTATTTCCACTACATTTCAGAAGGTTTTGTTTAACCTTCTTTGCCTCCAAAAACCTGAAAAACAACTCCAAAATGAGACAGATCTATCTTGAGCCTACCTTCAGGTTTTGGATGCTGCTGCTAACTTCCTATGCCTTACTAGATGTCCTTCTGAAATACTCGATGATCACACTATCTTAAATGAAAATAATCAAATTTAAAAATAGTAACTTGACCACCACTTATTTTTATATCAGTGCTATTCATTGCGAATAAATATAACTTCACTGTTTTTTTATTATTTATTCTTAGGTGTTTTCAAAAGAAGAACTCCGGAAGCTTCTACAGAAGCTGAGGGAATCTTCTCTAATACTTCTGGACCAGGATCTTGATCCTTTGGGATATGAAATTCAGTCCTAAGTTTTTATTATGTAAATACTTGCAAAAACTTCTGAACATGGACATTCTGGTTCTTAACAAAATAAACCAAAACAAACCAAACAGAAAACCCCAACAAAATCATTACTTGGACAAAGTGTTCTGTTTTTGTGGGGTAAAAACTCCCAACCTTCAGATTTCAATTTAAACTTGAAAAAGTATGACCAACTTCAGAAATGTTATTTGTTATACAACCTTTTTAATATTTTTGTTTTCCTAATAAAAATGCTTGAAAAWGAGAAAATATTTGTTCATTCTAATCTCAAGTGTCATTATATGAATTTGGTGATTTAACCTCCTTAATCTATTTGCTGCATGCCAAAAAGAGCTGCCCATAGACTGGAAACATTACTTGGCAGCAAAATGTGCACGGATACAGAGAGGAGAAAAGTGAGCCTGTAGGAAGGTGTACGGGGAAAGCAGGGGAGAAGAAAGCAGACACCCTAGAGGAAAAGAAAACCAAAAAGCAAAAGTGAGGAGTTACTTCAGCCCTTCAGAAGAGAAGACAGTCTTGCTCTATGGCTTGTGCTGCTGTACATTAAGGAGTCACTAAAATGCTAATAAAAGCCTGAAGTATAGGGAGGATGATCATACGTTAAAATTCCTTATTTGAGATGTTGTAGTTTATTTTAAGCATTTGTTCTGCCCCCGTTTACACATGTAAGTACACGGGGTACGTAGTGCAGTTAGGGAAGGACTTTGGCTCCTTCACCCAAGCCGGTGTCTTTTGTCACCTGACAAAAATATACTTAATGCTGTACATCTCTGTACTTAAAATTTCGTGTTTGTGTTTACGAAGTGCCCCGTCCAGTTGTGGAGAGGTCCTTGTGCCTTGGAGCCGAGGGGCATTCTGTCCATCGGGGGCTGTTGGGCAGGAGGTTGGGGCAGACACGCACACACAGATAC